>NC_043717.1:81223358-81338925 GCF_006229205.1 Suricata suricatta
AAATTTTTTTGCCCGTTAAAAAGATTTAAATTACTAGCTCTTGCATCTCACATAAGCATTTATGGAAGCCATGGTCTCAAAGTTATCATAATTCTGTTCACTAATATAAAAGAATGGAAATATGGTATTTAAAAAATACATGAACTATTAATCCAAACCAGGGGGGAAAATCCCTTATTACTGTCTTCCTTGACAAAAACTACTGGCTTTGAGAACAAACAATGTGGGTGTCTTTAGTATCAACAATGATTCATGCTCGGTGACATGGTAACAGAGGAACAAAAGGCACAACAGACCACAGATCTACAAAAGTGACAGTATACAGCACGTCCTGCTATGAACCAGAGCTGGTACAAAAGTTTCCTTCTAAGATGGCTCATCCAGCAATAAGGCTGGACTTTTCTGTATAACATTTGTTTTTCCTACTCCAGTGGCTGGAGTCTAGCTCAACATATTTTATTTGTAGTTATTTTGTAGCCTATTTGTAGTCTTGGGGTGCCCGGGGGGCTTAGTCCATTAAGTACTGGACTTTTGATCTCGGCTCATGTCATGATCTCACGGTTTGCGGGATCGAGCCTTACTTTGCACTCTGTGCTGAGAGTGTGAAGCCTGCTTGGGACTCTTTCTCTCTCTCTCTCTCTCTCTGTCCCTCCTCTCACCACTCTTTCATGATGAATAAACACATTTTTTAAAAAAGACTTCATTGGGCGCCTGGTTGGCTCAGTGGGTTATACCTCCGACTTCGGCTCAGGTCACAACCTCACATTTGTGGGTTTGAGCCTCGTGTTGGGCTCTGTGCTGACAGCTTGGAGCTTGGAGCCTGCTTCCAATTCTGTGTCTCCCTGTCTCTTTGTCCCTCCCCGTCTCATGCTCTCTCTCTGTCTCAAAAATAAGTAAAACATTTTAAAAAGTTTTTTAATTTTAATAAAAGCCTTTATCATTCTTCTTTGAACAATAATGGCTAAACAAGGACATCTCATCACATAACGTACTGGTTGGCCCAAGAATCACTAAGGATTAAGTAAAATACATAGTTTTATTTGGACTACCACAGTGAAAGGTCCGGGCAGGCTGTGATAGCACAAAATAAAATACAGATGGAAGTTCAACTCTATCAGTTAATAATAAATGTAAATGATCTAAAACGCTCTAGTCAAAAGGCAAATACTATCAGATTAGGAAAACAAGAAATATCAATTCTACACTGTTTACAAACAACATATGGAAGCCATGTGAATCTAAAAAGAGTGACAATTAAAAGGTGGAAAAAACTGACCAGATGAATTTTGCCCAAGATTAAGAGGTGACAGTTGTGTTCTTATCCAGCAAAGCAAACTACCAGGCAGAAAATATTCAGAGCCTGATCCACCCATTTTCTTCTTTTTTGGAAAAAGCTGCTCTTAGGGTGTATGCTACTGGCAGAGCTTGGTTTACCAGTGCAGGTTTGTACTCTCACTCACTTTTTTGGTTTAAAATAATAATAATTTTTTCCTAGCCATTGATGAATTTAAGGGGACTTTTACAAGATATTTTGCACAGGGTTCACTTGCTTTCACAAGGAAAGTTGATCTAACTGCCTAACCTAATACTCAAAACAGAAATCTACATATTGGGTTTCTCCTACAATTAAATTTATTTAAGGCCTAGGTTTAGTCTGAAATCATGCCTATAATGCTTTAAGTTCATATTATAACATTTACCTTTAAAAATGAGGGAAATTAGTAATAATGGTCTTTTTTTTTTAATATTTATTTATCTTTGAGAGAGAGAGAAAGGGACAGAAGATCTGAAGTGGGCTTTGTGCTGACGCAGCAAGCCCAATTCGGGGCTCAAACTCACAAACCAGGAGATCATGACCTGAGCCAAAGTCAGACCCTTAGCCAATTGAGCCACCCAGGTGCCCAAATAATAATGGTCTTTAAAAGGGCTACCCATATTAGTTTCTGTCCATCTGTATTTTTGACATGAGGAATGCACAGATCACCTAAATCCGAAGGTCTGCAAGCCACTTGCTTATAAAATAACCATTTTTAGAGGACTGAGCTTGATGACAGGATGCTTTTTGGGGTAGCTGAGTGAGGGGAAGATTGTTAGAGACCACTAAGTCACTCCCCAATAGCACTGAAGAACCTTTCTTGGACTTCCAACCTTGAAGCCAGCGTAAGATAAATAAAAATGTTTCTGATATGTTAACTCACTTCTCAGCAAACTGGCTTTGCAAAAAAGGTGGGCTAGCCAAGCAAATTCTATCTATTGCTTATTTGCAAATGAAAGAGTACTTTTCTAGAAGAGAGAACTCAGGTTTTATAAATATTAAGTAAGAGATAAATTTCAACTTTTCTAATTTGAAGACCAGCATATTAGATTTTATTTATTGATGTTCTCTGTAGGCTGTGTTATTCCTTATTAATGAAATGGAGCAAACACACAAACAACAAGATGAGCCAGGATAGGCTTTTCCCCTTTACGTGAAATGCATTTCAGATGCCAAGAGATGTAGACCGGAAACCTTTCTGTTGATGGATACTTCAGCTCAATCAATCAAAAAAACCAACAACAACTTAATAGAGGATTACGGATGAATTTGAAATAACATGGGGATTTTCCACCGTAAACAGACTAATTAAAACTTGACTGGTCTGAGTCGAGAATGGTGACACAAAATGACTTTTATGGTTATCACAATTAAAAACCAAGGCATTTACAGAGGATCAACTGTGGAGCAGTTTCTGGAAGAAATCTCTCTCAAGTATTTAAAAAGAAGATATTTATTTGTGGCATGCATACAGTAATTAGTTCACATGGTATAGTTTGGCTTGTAACCTGCATACATTTCTTTTTCACAGTGTTTGAGTGTTTTCTGGTGTAGAAGTGGTAACTGGACTTTTCCTGTGTTTCTTTATGTTGCACTTTCTTTTGTTTTGTTCTGTTTTAATTCTTCCATTGGAACTATTATCACGGTGGTAAAAATAATAACAGGTAATTTTTTCTTCAACTTTTACCGATTCTTGAATAAACAAGAAGCTCGTGTGATGACATCTCATATTGTTTAAATATCATTGTTCAAAAAGAACAACAAAGACCTATTATGGTTGAATTTTTAAAAAGTTAGGCTAGACTCTAGACTGTAGCCACCCTAAGAATAGCAAACACATCCAGGCGCATACAGCAGAGCCTAGAGAGAAGTTGAATCACTATGTTTTACACCTGAAACCGATGTAACAACTTGGCAGTCAACTTTACCCCACCCCAACCTCTGCCCAAATTTTTGGTTAAAAAAAAAAAAAAAAAAAAAGCTAAGGGGAAATCAAGCAGGGATGAGGTTTAGAAGGAAACCTTTGGGGGTGCCTGGGTGACTCAGTCAGTTCAGTGTCCAACTCTTAATTTCAGCTTGGGTCATGATCTCGAGGTTCGTGAGTTCAAGCCCTGCATTGAGCTCTGCACTGACAGTGCAGAGCCTTCTTGGGATTCATTCTCTCTCCCTCTTTGCCCCTCCCCCACTCACTCACACTCTCGCCCTCACTTAAAATAAATGAACTTTAAAGAAAAAATGAATAGTAAACAATTGAATGAGCCAAGCTTGATAGCAAAATGTGTTGTACACTATTGCTTTGTCTTTTGTTTTAGTTCAATCTTTCTCTCAAACTCTCAAGGGCTTCAGTTAACATCCAAATCAAACTCCCATCGTTTCTCTTTTGTGAAATTTGGCAAGTTAATTCTAAAACTGATGAGGAATCCAAGGGACCAGAAAGAACCAAGACATACATGACAGACAAAAATAAGCTGAGGAAATTTCCCTACCAAGTATCAAGAGTTATCATAGAGCCCATAGTAATTAAGAACATGGTCAACAGGATAAAGGCTAATAAATCAATGGAACTCAACAAAAAGCCTAGAAACGGAATTGTGCATACATGGGAGCATGGTACAGGTCAGGGGTGTTAATGGACATCAGTAAGGGAATGGATGGACTCTTTGTTTTAAGTAAGCTCTATGCCCAGTGTGGGGACTGAACTCATGACCACAAGATTAAGACTCACAAGTTCTACCAAATGAGCCAGCCATGCACCCCTGAAAATGGGACAGACTTTTTAAAACTGGTGCTTGAGGGGCTCCTGGGTCTCTCAGTTGGGTAAGCACCTAACTTCGGCCTCAGGTCATGATTTCATGTAGTTCGTGGGTTTGAGCCCCACGCTGGGCTCCATGCTGGGACAGTGAAGAAGCCTGCTTGTGATTCTCTTTCATCCCTGGCTCTGCCCCTCCCCCACCCTTCCCTATCTCTCTTGCTCCCACTCTCTTTCTCTTGCTCTATCTCTCTAAATAAATAAATAAATAAATAAATAAACTGCATATAAATAAACAAGCAAACTGGTGCTGGAACATTTGGGGGAAAAAATATCCACTTGAATCTTACTCAAACGGTACACAAAAAGATAATTTCCCAATGGATTAAACAGGTAAAAGCAAAAGATAAAAATCAGAGTAACTACCACACAAGAAAGGAGACTATTTTTATGATGCTCAAGTAAGGAAAGGCTTCATAAAACAAAGTACAAGTCATACAGAAAAAGACTAATAAATTTGCCTATATTTAAATTAAGAACCTTCCCTCACAGGGATACCGTAAAGCAAATAAAAAACCACAGTGTGAAAGACATGTAGAACACAAGAACACTACCGGTGTATGCATACATTTACCCGTTTATACATATTCCTAAAAATGAATAGGAAACAAACCACCTACTGCACAGAAAAAAAAAAAATGGGCAAAAGGATGTAACAGACTTTTAGGAAGAAGGGAAAAACTTAATGAAAACCTCAAGAGCAATGAGCACAGTGCAAAATTAAAATTCTAATTATAGGTACACAAATATTCACCAAATTGGTAAAACAAAGTTCAAGTCCAACAAAATTCCAACTGCTGAGTAGGTGATGCTTTGCTATTGCTTAGGTATGTTAGAAAATTCTAGAAACTTTAGAAAACAGATTGGCATTACTAGGTGAAGTTGAACGTGCATGTAGGCTTTAACCCCGCCATTCTACTCCTGGGCGAATGCGCAAGAGAAACCTCACGCATACATGATGAGAGACAAGGAAAATAATGTTTATAATGGCATTTGCTTATAATATAAAAATAGCTGGAAAAAAAATCAAGCATCTATAGATAATGGACTGGCCAAAAGAATTGTGTTGTATTCCTACACAGAAATAGAAATAAACACAGTGGGGCTCCTGGGTGGCTCATTTAGTTAAGCATCTGACTTTTGATTTTGGCTCAGGTCGGGATCTCACAGTTTTGTGAGTTCAAGTCCCGCAACAGGCTCTGTGCTGGCAGCGCAGCGTCTGCTTGGGAATCTCCTTCTCTCCCTCCCTCTCTGCCCGTCCCCTGAGCTTTCTCGCACTCACTCACTCTCTCCCTCTCACTCTGTCTCTCTCTCTCTCTCTATCTCTAGATAAACAAACTTAAAAAGAAAGTAAACTACTGGGGCGCTTGGGTGGCTCAGTGAGTTAAGCGCCAGCTTCAGCTCAAGTCATGACCTCGCGGTGTGTGGGTTTGAGCCCCAGGTCGGGCTCTGTGGCTGACAGCTCACAGCCTGGAGCCTGCTTGGGATTCTGTGTCTCCCCCATCTCTCTCTGCCCCTCCCCCACTCATGCTCTCCCCTGTTCGTGCTCTATATCTCTTAAATAAATGTTACAAGAAAACTTTAAAAAAGGAAAGTAAACGAGAGCATCAGGCACTAACATGGACAAATCTCACCAACATCATGTTGAGTCAGAGAAGCACATCGAAAACCAGCCAAACACTGTACACATTTAGGAATATATACCTGCTTCCTATGATGAGAAAACAGCGAAGAATGACTATCCCAAGTCTATAGTGGGCTCCCCCGGGACAGGAGGCAGGGAGGAAAGTGCTATTGAGGAGGACCAGCCCATCAGTGGGATTTTAAGATAGTGGATATATCCTATTTGTTTATCTGGGGTAGTTTTTTCCCTTTAAAATGTTTTAAGACATATACATAAAATTATTGCAAAGTGAAGATATGATATACATGAACTACATCACATCGATGTGGCTAGATCTCACCCTGCTCAGACCCCCCCACAAAAAAAAGGCTCACTGCATGTTAATCTCATTTTGCAACATTTATGAAAACCAGTGAAGACTTAATCACAGATAGCATCAGTCTACCTTTTAGGAATTATCCTTCCATTATTCCTGTCCTTAGAAATCTTAATGTCAACCTCTGCGCAGGAGAAGGATTAGGCTGAACGTTTCAGAAATGAGCTCTTTCAGGAAAGCACTCAGACAAGGTCATTATGATCAAGTCCACCTTCCTTTGGAAGCGGAACATCACGCTAGGCCAGAAGGACTAAGGGTAAAGTTAATCCCGGACAGGGGCCTATTCTCCTCCCAAGAACCAAACTTTATGGAAGAAATGCTGAGTTACTGCTCTAAAAAAGAAACACTCCGTGGGGTGCCTGGGTGGCTCAGTGGGTTGAGGCATCCTACTTCGACTCAGGTGATGATCTCTTGGTCCAGGAGTTCGAGCCCCATATCGGGCTCTGGGCTGACATTTCATTCTGCTGCCTGCTTCGAATTCTGTTTCTTTCTCTGCCTCTGCCTGCCTGTCTCTCTATCTCCCCCTCCCCCCAAACATAAATATACATTAAAAATTAAAAAAGAAAGAAAAAGAAACATTCCAAAAGCACTGCCAATAAAACTCCCTGGCTGAATCCTTATGATTTCATCCAAACACCCTACCTCTTCTCACTTCTTTTGTTTCCCTAGTAACGACCAACCTTGGCTTCCCGACTGCTTGGCTGCCTGTTCATCATCTGTCTGTTCCAGTTTATAATTCAAAACATTTCACGTCGGGCTGCTGGCTCCAGGAAAGAATTTGGACTTGATTACTGCTCATGATCCTGCTTTGGCCACTAATCTGACTCCTTCCTTTCTCGGTCTTGGCCACTTTGATCCACACCTGCTAGCATCAGCTGGCATTGGCATTGCTTCTTTCCAGCATCCTGCCAACGCAATTCCCAGGCTGAAGTCCATGACCTTCTGCCGTTACTTTTCTTCAAATTCATCTTCAAGTATCCCTGTCTTCAGGATGCCTGCCTGGAGCAGCCGGCATCCACACCACCGCCAACCTGACGAGTGGGAAAAGTGCCACCTTGCCACACCGTAAATGACACGTAGGAGAGAGACTCCCAGAGGGTTCCAAATGCCCTTCTCCAGCCACACAAGACGGATGTATGTGAGGCTATCCGAACCAGCACCAGAGAGACCAAGTGTGACCGGCTAAGGCCTCGACACCAGAGAGACCCACAGGGCGCATCCTTGGAAAAAAGTCCGCATGAGCAGATCTTATCAAGATGTTTTCTTTAATGTTTATTTATTTTTTTATAGAGAGAAAGAGTGCAAGCAGGGAAGGGGCAGAGAGAAAGGGAGACAGAGGATCTGAAGCAGGCTCTGCACTGACAACAGAGAGTCAGACACAGGGATGAGACTCACAAACTGTGAAATCATGACCTGAGCCGCAGTCAGACACTTAACCAACTGAGCCACTCAGGCGCCCCAATCATCAAGATAATCTATGGGCCAAGTGGATGCTCTGAAAGGAGGCAAAACAACACAATGTTATGGGGCTGAACATGCAAGAAGTACAAGCAATTTCTTCCAGTCTCTTCTAACGTGTTCTGCCTGGTTAACTTGTATACGCATCTTTCAAACCTCAGAGTAAACATCACCTCCCCTATAAAGTTCCAGGCCCGCTGAATTAGCGGATTCGACTATGTGCTCCAAAACAGAACATCCTGTGCTCACACTTTTGTTAATGTTTATTTTTGAGAGATAGCACACCGGAGAGGGGCAGAGAAAGAGGGAGACAGACGATCCGAAGCAGGCTCTGTGCTGTCAGCACAGAGCCCAAGGCAGGGTCCAAACCCACGAACTGCGAGTTCATGACCCGAGCTGAACTGGGATGCTCAACCGACTGAGCCACCTCAGTGCCCCTGAGCTCACTCTTATGTGATTATAATACATCACACTGTATCACAACGACCTCTTCACTTATTCTCTTTCCCCTGTGAGAAAGAAAACCACCACCAGGACCGGGCAGCATTTAACAGTGTCTAACCCATGGGAAATCTAAATAGACTACTTGTAAAAAACAATCAACCTTTTTGAATAAATCAAGGCCTCCTTTAAAAGACTGCAATGGGGGTGCACCTGGGGGGCTCAGTCAGTTAAGCATCCAACTCTTGATTTCAGCTCAGGTCAGGATCTCGTGGTTTCAGGAGTTCCAGGCCCACAATGGGCTCCACACAGCAAGTGTGGAGCCTGCTTGGGATTCTCTCTCTCTCTCTCTCTCTCTCTCTCTCTCTCTCTCTCTCTCTCCCTCCCTCCCTCCCTCCCTCCCTCTCCCTCTGCCCCTTCTCTGCTCTCGGTCTCTCCAAATAAATAAGTTTTTAAGACTAGAATGGGTAGTTGGAAGCAAACACATAGAATCTGAATTCTATCTGGGACAAGTGGGAAAACAGGACATAACCGCAAATACAAATCAAGAGGCATCTTGGTCACGAGCAGCATCTTCAGAACAGAGTCAGACCAGCGTTGGCAAGCAAGTTCATGATGCCGAGTCTCCAGAAGCTACTCATCGAACGTTGCTAAAAAGCATTAAAAAAAATGGCAGTCCCAAATCCTAGGGTATGGCTGAGGCTTTAAAGGAGGCTGCATCCTCTGCCAGGAGCGGGGTCTGACGTGGCCAGTAGATCTTTCGGGGTTACAGATATAACCCAAAGACCCTAGGGCGGCTCAGGGATACCAGCTCCTTCCACACTACGCAGAATTACTAATACTTCAAATCCTTCTTAAAAGCATGCAAAGAATAATTTATGAAGTCATTAACTGACTACATCCTCACTCTCCTTCTGGCTTTCTCAGGACTCCCAGGGAAAGAGCCCCGACAAGCGCATTTCTTCTCCTCACGGTAAGGCAGCTTCACTTCTCCTTACCATCTACCCTCCTAAGACACGTTACAGAGAACCCTCACTATCCCCTCAGCGTCTACTCCAGCCTCAGAAATTAAGTGTAGCAAGAAATAATTACCATTTGTCTTTAACGTCTCCCCAAAGTGAACTAGGCTAAGAATTACTTTGGTTTAGGGGCGCCTGGGTGGCTCAGTCGGTTGAGCATCGGACATAGGCTCAGGTCATGACCTTTCGATCCGTGGGTTCGAGCCCTGACAGCTCAGAGCCTGCTTCAGATTCTGTGGGTCATTCTCTCTACCCACTTCTACCCAACCCGCCCCACCCCTGCCTCCGCTCACACTCTCAAAGATAAACTTTAAAAATTAAAAATAAGTTTTTAAAACTGTTAAAAGAATAGATGTAGAGAACTACAAAAGTGTACCCCTCGTCAGATTGTTAACTGACTTGCCTAAAGTCATGCAGCTTAATATTGGCAGATCCCAAACTACAAATTCTCCCTGATTCCTCATCTATTGATCTTTCCTTTATTTTTCCTATTTTTTTTTTAACATTTACTCATTTTTTGAGAGACAGAGATAGACAGAGCACGAGCAGGGGAGAGGCAGAGACACAGAATCTGAGGCAGGTTCCAGGCTCCAGCTGGCAGAATAAAGCCCAAAGTGGGGCTCGATCCCATGGACTGTGAGATCATGACCTGAGCCAAAGTCGGATGCTTAACCCACTGAGCCACCCAGGTTGCCCCCACTGGCCTTTTCATTGATGAACCTACGGACAGACCAACAAAGGCAGGAAGAGAATGAGGGCATAAACAATGAAGCAATTGATCAGCAAATGTATACAGTGTAACCTAAAACATGGATTTTGAGATAACCAAGAACAAACAGTATCCAAACATATAATTTTATTTAACCTTTTATAAACATTAGACAAAATTACTATGAACGTTTCTTCTAAATATACTGGGAACAAAAGTACTTTCAGCTAATAGCCAAACTAACAGATGTGAGAGATTGCTCACTGTGGTTTTGATTTGCATTTCCCTGATGATTAGCATTGCTGAGCAGATTTTCATATACATGTTGACCACTTTAGGTCTTTTTTGGAAAAATTCTCTATTTAGGTCCTTTGTTCTCTATTTAGGTTTGGGTGCCTGGATGCCTCAGTCGGTAGAGCAAGCAAGATGTGATCTCAGGGTCATGGGTTCAAGTGCCACTTTGGGTGTAGAGTTTACTTCCGTGAAAATTAAAAAAAAAAAAAAAGGAACTCCAAGGGCAAACATCCTTTACTGCCTTAAAAACAAAAATTAATCTGGGGGATTTTTCTGACTATTGATATATAGGAATTCTTTATATATTTTGGAAATCAACCCTTCATCTGATGTACTGTTTGCATATGTATTTTATCCCATTCTGTCAGGTGACTTTTCATTTTGTTGATGGTTTCTTTTGCTGTACAGATGCATCTTAGTTTGAGTAATTCCCATTTGTTTATTTTTGCTTTTGCTACCTCAGCTTTTTGGCTCCATAATCCCAAAAATCATTGCCAAAGCCAATTGAAAGGTTTTCCATTTTCTTCTAGGATTTTTTATGGTTTCAGGTCTAATGTTTCCATCTTTAATCCATTCTGAGTCGATTTTTGAGTATGATGTAAAGTAAGGGTCCAATTTCATTCATTTGCATGGATTTTCAATTTTCCCAGTATCATTAACTGAAGAGACATTTCTTTCCCCATTGTGCATTCTCCATGCCCTTGTCAAAAGTTAGTTAATCATATAGGCTTGAGTTAATTTTTTCACTTTTTATTCTGTTCCATTGGTCTAAGTTTCTCCTTTTATGACAGTACCACACGGTTTTGATTACTATAGCTTGTGAATACAGCTTGACATCAGGATGTCTGATGCCTGTTCCTCTTTCTTAAGATTGCTTTGGTTATTCAGGATCTTTTTTGGTTCCATACAAATTTTAGAGCGTTTTTTCCCCTTAAATTTCTGTGAAAAATGTCATGGTTGTAGAGACAAGGGAACCCTTCTACACTGTTGGTAGGAATGTAAATTGGCATAGCCATTATGGAGGGCGGTATGAAAGTTTCTCAAAAATTTAACATTAGAACTACTATCTGATCCAACAATCCGTCTTCTGGGTATATACCCAAAGGAAATAAAATCAGCACCTTAGAGAGAGAGCTGATCGCCCATGTTCATTATAGCACTATTCACAATAGCCAAAATAGGGGGACAACCTAAGTGTTCGTCATTGGATGAATGGATAAAGAAATTGTGTGTGTGTGTGTGTGTGTGTGTGTGTGTGTGTCTGTGTGTGTGTGTGTGTAATGGAGTGTTATTCAGCCTTAAAAAAGGAGATCCTGTCTTTTGCAACAACACAGGTGAAACTGGAGGGCATTATGCTAAATGAAACAAACCAGACACAGAAAGAAGAAAAATAACTGCATGATATCACTTACATGTGGTATCTAAGAGAGTCAGATACCTAGAAGCAGAGTAAATACCAGTTACCAGGGATGGGAAAGTGAAAAAATGGGGAGAGGTTAACCAAAGGGTACAGAGTTAGTCATGCAAGATGAATAGATCTACAGATCTAATGTACAGCATGATGATTATAGCTAATATGACTGTATTGATTACTAGAAATTTGTTTAGACCACAGCTTTTAGGAGCTCTTACCACACACAAAACAGTGTCAACTATGTGAGGAGATATATTAGCAACTATGTGAGGAGATATATTAGCATGCCTGAAGTAATCATTTCACTATGTACATCAAATCATGTTGTATATCTTTAAAATATATAACTTTTAAGAAAAATTTGTCAGAAAAAATGTATATCAATCCTAATTATTATAATATAAAATTGGCTTAATAAAAATCATTTGTTGTAAGGGGCACCTGTCTGGCTCACGCATTAGAGCACACAACTCTTGGTCTCACGGGTTGTGAGTTCAAGCCCCATTTTGGATGTAGAGATTAAAAATAAAATCCTGGGGGAAAAATCTTTTGTTAGAAAAACGTGCTTTTAGCTTAACACGAAAAGTAACTATTAATTTAGTTTTTCGAGAATCAACATAGAATAGAAAATAGGTTTTTAGGAATCCTACTTTATATTGGAAGCTACAAAGTGACATAAGGAGAAGCCCACTTCCTTGGACTCTCAAAATTAGTCCCCATAGATCAGGCCCTGGATCAAGGATGAGCGATCAACAAAACTTCTGGGGCACCTGGGTGGCTCAGTCCGTTAGGCATCTGACTCCTAATATTGGCTTGGGTCATGATCTCATAGTCATGACATTGAACCCAACACCAGGCTCTGCGCTGACAGCATGAAGGCTGCTTGGAACTCTGCCTCTCCCTTGCTTATATACCCTCTCTGAAAACAAATAAATAAATTTAGAAAAAATGTGTCCTACTTCTAGTAGCATTGCCCAGCCCCCACCACTCTCTCCGCGTCCCCCAACAGCCAGAGCCAAAACATTCCTAACACTGGCTGCCCTTGTACTGGCTTTCTGACCCTTTCCAAACTACAGCCTGTCATCAGCTAGCTGATAAAATTATCCATCCTTTCTGATGATAAATTCATGCTTGAATTAAATGACACGCAATTAACCTGGTAGGTAAGAATCTCATCACAGTGTATACATATATCAAATATGTATCACACATATATCAAATCATCATGTTCTACACTCTATATTGGAATTGTATGTTTCAGTTAGAACTCAAAGCAGAAAAAATAAGATTAAAATGAAATGAAGAAATACAATAAGAGCTGGTCTATAATCTTGGCTTCTAGGTTAATTCTCCAAATTCACCCAAAGCCAATTCTCTGAAATTCATCTTACAAAACGAGGAATCTATCAGCCTTTTTGCCCTCCTGCGTGCCCTACAGAGCACGTTGTGGTGTGTGTGTGTGTTTGTGTGTGAGTTGTGAGGGGCAGGGGGAGGGTATCAAGGGCACCAACAGGAAGTTTTGCCTGCTCCACTTCAGAAGGCAGAAAAGAAAACCAAACACACCTAATCCTCTGCCATGATACACAGCCTCCCCCACTAACCCTCGAGCGGCAGGAAATCAAGTGGTTAAAAAACTCAGCAAGCGTCAAGCTTCAGAAAAAGTATACAAAATGATGACATCCATGTGTTGATATTCTTAGCGGTCACCAATTCCTGGTCTCCAGTCAGTATAAGGGACCTAGCTCGTCTGCAGTTGGGTAGGAATGCGTGACTAGTTCTGGCTAATTACATGTATCACTTCCTGCCTAAAACAGTCCAAAGTCTCTACTGACTCTCGAGTCTCTGCTTGTATCTTGGCACATGTTCCAGATAGAGCATCGATAAGAGAGTATAGTCTCTATCATCCTCCAGCAGCTTGGGTCCCCAGGTATCTGAGCTTTTTCCGAAACCCCAACTTGCACTAGTATCAACCATATGTGAGAAATAGCCCTTTCCTGTTTTAGGACACAGAGAATCCGAGGTTTGTTACTATAGCATAGTCTGGCCTTGTGGCTAATACATACCCCATAGAGCACAAATTAGATTTTTAAATGTTAAGTTGTTAACTGAAACAAGTCTTTGGTGAATCAATAAACAATTTCAGGGGTGCGTGGGTGGCTCAGTCATTTAAGTGTCTGACTCTTGATTTCAGCTCAGGTCATGATTCTACAGTTCACAAGATCGAGCCCTCCATTGGGCTCTGCACTGACAGCACAGAGCCTGCTTGGGATTCAATCTCTCTCAAAATAAGTTTAAAAAAAAAACAATTTCAGAGGGAGCAGAGGTACCCTACTATCTGGAAAGGACAGAATCTCCCTATTGCTCCCACTTCACTCCCCTCCTACACCCCATATTGGCTGCAAGATGGCTACAGCAAAGGAAAGAAAACTTGAAAACATAGTCAATTCATGACTTAGCCAATTAATCATTCTGCAAGATAGTTTTCAGTAAAGAGACTTTCAGTGACTTGACTTTCTGTAATCTGGTTGGCTTCTGGAATATCAGGTGCGTGCTGTAGGCTGGTAAAAAAAAAAAAAAAAACCCACAAAGCATGCCACAGAAGAAACCCCTACTCTATCCATACAAAGTCAATCTGGTCTCTTATCACTCCAAAGGTCTTCTTTCCTCAAAACAGCATCATGCCTTTGTTCAGTAAATCTGGTAACTTTTCAAGAGTCTCTCGCAGTCTGTTTGCCCTTAAGTTGAAAATGAGTTCGGAAGCCGGGGCTCTTACTCTTCCAGCCTTCCCAATCAGGTTTAGACTAATCCCTCATCTCCATTTTTGACAAATACATGCCTACCAGGCCAGTAAAACACAGAGAAAAGGACTTGATTGTACAGAGGATGAGCAATGATAGGTTGAATAAAAAGACTTTTAGAATACTTTAATGCCTAGAAAAAGACCACCATTTGGTCTTTTCCTTTTCTGACCCCTATTGTTCTCTTCTATCTTTAAAAATGGAAGTTCTCTGAATTATCCAAAGGCAAGATTTGATGGCTTTACCCAAAAATGTTTTTTTCTTTTTTTTTTTTTTAATGTTTATTTTTGAGAAAGAAAGACGGAGTGAGAGCGGGAGAGGAGCAGAAAGAAAGGGAGACACAAAATCCAAAGCAGGCTCCAGGCTCTGAACTGTCAGCAAAGAGCCTGTTGCAGGGCTCGAACCAGAGAAAGCAGTCCGTCTAGGGATCTGTATGCCGGAGCAGCTGTGTCTCCTCGTGAGGGTGACTCCCTGGGAGTTTTTGATCCTCAGGAGTTTCTGTCAAGGTTTGCTCAAGTTTTCCTAGCTACATCAGCAGCAATTCATGACATGGTTGTCCAGAACAGTTCTTGCCTGGGTGAAAGGCTGATTGCTGTTTTTCCATTTCCTGTTCTCTAACACAGGACAATGGCTCGCTTCCTTTTACACACAAGAACACTTGGTCAGGAGACAGGAAAGTCCAATAGTGGGAGTGAAAACCGTTTACTCTTGGGAGTCTAATTGAATTTCAGAGCCCTCATCTACATAACGTTAAGAGATTTACATATAGATGGAAACAAGCAGTTCAAGGAGACCCTTCCTTACCTTGTCATGCGTCACAGCTCAGCCCCTTCCAGCCCCAAGGTCACACAGCCCAGGGGAGGCCAGACACAGAGTCCCTGCCAGTTAGCCCTGTCTCCAGCCGCTAGGAAGGAAGGATGGTTTAACAATGCCCCTTTAGGTCATATACATAAAGCGTAATTTTAACTCAAAGATTTACTACTTCTGAGAGTCAGATGATGAAATATGGTTGGAGTTTGCTCAGCTTAGGCAAGTGCTGTGAGTAATATTTTTGATTGGGCTTCCACTGAACAATAATAAAGTCATTTGTAAAGCTATTCAGAAGGATTCTGCAAACTATAAGGCGGCAGCCCTTCTCCGGGCCAATCTTCTGGTTACAACAAGACTGCTTGTTACAATGAAAACTGTGTTTCCTATTATAACCCTCAGCACAGTCCTGTGGTCAACCTGGCCCTGGGATACCATCCAGCTCCTCTGATGGCCTTGAGGAACTCTCATGAGGAGTGTGACAGATTAGTTACCATATCTTGACTAGAGGGAGTCCTAGAAATCACCAGTCAGTTCCCCATGCTAGAAGTAGGAAGCAGAAGACCCAGATCCAAGTCAGGAATTAAGCATAAAGGAAAACCAGACAGATAAGGTTGGGGGGGGCGGGGCGGAAGGCAGGGAAGGTTCTTGATGTGCAAGCAAATGGGACCAATCGCAGGAACTTAAGGGTTAAGTTTAAACTTTGCGGGATGAAAGCTAGACCAAGAGGCAGAAGAGGAAGACCAAAATTGGGATGTCAATCTGCAGGACAGCCAGAGTGGGATATATAGAGGAAAACATCTGGATCACCAGCCAGCTGTGTCCAAATACCTGCAGGGGGGCCTGGATGGCTCAGTGAGTTAAGCATCCTGACTTTTGATCTTGGCTCAAGTTATGATCTCAGAATTCGTGAGATCAAGCCCGTGTGGGCTCTGCACTGACAGCACGGAGCCTGCTTGGGATTCTCCCTCTCCTTCCCTCTCTGCCCCTCCCCTACTTGCGCTCTCTCTCTCTCTCTTTCTCTCTCAAAATAAATAAACTTAAAAAAAAAAAGCCTCGAGTCAGTATTCCAAAATGATTATATAAAATCAAATTGATGGTGCAATTGTCTCAAATAATTGTGAGAGACCATCATGTCTCTATTCTGTTATTAATCAACAATATGACATCTCACAAAAGGGTCACCTATTGGAATAGCCAACATCCAGAACAACCACAACAATAAATGTGGACAAGAATGTAGAGTGGGGCACCTGGGTGGTTCAGTCAATTAAGCATCTGACTCTCAATTTCAGCTCAGGTCATAATCTCACAGTTCTTGCATTTGAGCCTCGCTTGCGATGCTTGCTCTCTCTCTCTCTGGCTCTCCTCTGCTCTTTCTTACTCTCCCCCCCCCCAAATAAACAAACCAACAAACAAACAAACTTTAAAAGAAAACAATGTAGAGCACCAGGAATTCATCATACATTGCTGGTAGGAATGCAAGATGGTGCAGCCACTTTGGAAAACAGTTTAGCGATTTCTTACAAAACTAAACATGCTCTTAGTGTATGTTCCAGCAATTGTGTTCTTGGTATTTACCCAAAGGAGCTGAAAACTTATGTTCACATGAAAACCAGCACATGGAAGTTTACAGCAATATTCAGGGTTGCCAAAACTTGGAAGCAACAAAAACACCCTTTAGTAGGTAAATGGATAAAGTCTAGTGCATCGAGACAACGGAATATTCTTCAGTGCTCAAAGAACTGAGCTATCAAGCCATGAAAAACTTTGAAGGAAACTTAAAGTCATGTTACTAAGGGAAAGAAGCCGATCTGAAAAGGCTACAGTGAGATTGATTCCAGCTATATGAAATCCTGGAAAAGACAAAACTACGGAGATAATTAAAAAAGATCAGTGGTTGCCATGGAAAGAGATTAACACGCAGAGCGCAGAAGATTTTTAGGGTAGTGAATAGACTATAACATTATGAAGACTGATATGTAACACTATGTATTTGTCTAAATCCATAGAATGTACAACACCAATAACAAATAAAAGGGTTTTTTTTTAATCTGGGGAATTACTGTGGGATAGAAAGAGCTCTGAACCGAGTCAGCAGACCCTGGTTTTAATTAGGATTCAGCCACTTACCAGCTTATTAGGCAAGTCCCTCACCTCTGTAGACCTCAATTTCCTTTCCTATCAAATGGAGTAAATATTTGTAGGCAGGAGACATTAAAGATACTTAGAATCAAAGGACTACAAATTATAAAACTTAAAATGGTGACTCTGTCACTTCATAAATTACAAATGGTTCCTTCTTTAAAACAAGTCCAGGGGCACTTGGCTGGCTTGGTCAGTACAGCAAGTGACTGTCAATCTCCAGGTTGTGAGTTCAAGCCCCAAGTGGGTTATAGAAAGGAGGAGGAGGAAGAGGAGGAGGAGATCGAATAAATGAATGAAAACTCAAGGGGACACCTGGGTGGCTCAGTCAGTTAAGCGCCCGACTTCAGCTCGGGTCATAATCTCATGGTTCATGGGTTCAAACCCCATGTCGGTGCTGACAGCTCAGATCTTGGAGCCTGCTTTGGATTCCGTCTCCCTCTCTCCCTCTGCCCCTACCCAGCTCATGCTCGCTTGCTCTCTCTCGCTCTCACTCTCTCTCAAAAATAAACATTTTAAAAAATTTTTTAAACTTAAGAATAAAATAAAACAAAGCAAGTCCAATACCCGCTCAGTATTTGTCATTCTCTTTCTAGAAGGTGATTTTCAGGAGACTTTGGTTAATCTCACCAGCTTGTCCTGCACCTACATAATTTAGTGCAGCAAGAGGAAGAACAGTTAATGCACGTTACAATTACTCAAGATTTTAACTGCTACCTCAATTTGACATCTTCCTATAAAGAACCATCTCCCGCACCTACCACTGATTATGTGTATAGGCCAAGGAGTCAGAGACTGGGGTTCTAGAACCTGTTCTGAAATAAAATGCTAAATTACGTGGAGGAGTACCTTTAACGTCCACTTTTCAGTTTCCTTATATATATAACGTAACAAGGGTGATAGTAATAATAGCATCTACAAAAGGGCACCTGGGTGGCTCAGTAGATTAACCCTCCAACTTCAACCCTCCAACTTCTGCTCAGGCCACAATCTTGTGGTTTGTGAGTTCAAGACCCGCACTGGGCTCTGTGCTAACAGCTCAGAGCAGGGAGCCTGCGTCACATTCAGCGTCTCCCTCTCTGCCCCTCTCCCACTCACACGCTCTCCTTCTCTCTTTCTCTCTCTCAAAAGATAAAAACCCTTTAAAAATAATAATAATAGCAGCTACCGTTTGTGGAACACCTCCAATGGGCCAGGCATTATCCCCAGTGCTACAGATGTGCATGATCTCCAAACCTCACAAAAGCCCTCATTAGAAAACATTAGCATCATTACTTCACAGAAGTGAAAACTGAAACCTTGCAAAGGTCTTCATTTTCCCAAGGTCAGCCACCAAGAGTGGGCTTCCAACCCAAGCCCTTCAGACTCCAAAGCACATCTTTTGTCCCCCACTTCCTCGCTATTCCACATGGCCACCCATTAGATAGATGAGCCAAAGGGCCCCTAAGGTCCCTCCCAAGCCTGACCATTCTGCCATTTTAGGATCCCAGCAGAGCGGTGGGTAGGCTTACCTAACGCATTACTGAGTTCACAGTCCTCACAAGCCCTGTCCCTTAGTTCTACCAGGACATTCTTAAACTTGCTTTCTCAACATCTGTGCACATTTTCAATGAGGATCTTGAACAATAAGCTCTTAGCAAAATGAGCTCAAATATTTTGCGACTTTCAGACAAAACTTTAGCCCTTTCCTTGAATCAGGAGATAGGTGGATCATCTGCTCTGGGACAGATCCCTGCCTGGCTTGAGAGAGACTGTTCAGTCCCACCATCATTACAAATACTAGTTATTTTCCCCATTGAAAAACAGCTGGAGTATGGGGCTGTCTCTGAGTGGAGGGGCACGGAGAATAAAAGAAACTCCCAACCTACATGCACACCCTTCTGCAAAATTCCACCAATAGGGACACCATCCCTTGGTCTTCCAAGAGTCCTAGTCTTTTAAGAAGTCCCTGTTGAAATAGCAAAAACACAAAAAGAATACTGTAAGCCTGGAGGGGAGGGGGAAGCAAAATTGGTTGCATTCCAGGCAATAATATAATAAATAATAAAAGCCCGCCATGTATGGGCAAGGTCATAGTTTCAATTCCTGATGAAGAGAAGAAAGAACTCTTCCAGGAGAGAGGAGTGGAGTGGGGAGTGGGAACATGTCAAGATCGGCTTGGCTGACTTCCAGTTTTGCTGCATATGAATCCTGCTCATGGAAAACTAAGAGAAGTCCGACAAATGAGAAAGAATGAACATTAAAGCACCATTAAAATGGGAGAAACAAAGGTCAGAAATTAGAGACTTGCTAACTTTCATACCTAGAAAACTCCTGGAAGAAAAAAAAGGAAAATAATCAATTGACAAAGATTTTGAAGCACACAGGGCAATCTATCAAGCTGACAATGAAGAATACGATGTCAGACAAACCTAATTTCCTCCTATGACAGAATGACAAGCCCAGCAGTTTGGAGAAAGTAACAAATGTAGTATACATTTCATGGGCCTTTATATTCGACCCCCGTGGTGAGTGAGGGAAATGAGGTCCTGAAACAGATTCTGGCTCCCCAGGACTGAGCCAAAGCCACATAAGCAGCAAAGGGGTTGCAATTGCATGGTCACTTAAAACCTACTGCAAATGGCATTTGTCATTCAACTTTGTTGAAGTTTATTTATTTTGAGAGAGAGAGACAGAGCACGGGAGTGGGGAAGAGGCAGAGGGAGGGCAGGAGAGAGAATCCTAAGCAGGCTTGGCACCATCAACCCAGAGCCCAACTCAGGCTCAATCTCACAAACCGGGAGAACATGACCTGAGCTGAAACCAAGACTTGGACAGTTAATTGACTGAGCCACCCAAGTGCCCCTGTCACTCAACTTCTATTATTACTGTCCAGAATGGGAGACGATTTTTACATAGGGTGTAAAGGTCTCGCACAGGGACTTTACCTCGGCCCTCAGCTCTCACTCCAAGTGCTAGAAGGACCCCAATATTTGCCAGCTGTGACAGAACGAACTCGTGACCAACCAACGAAGAAGTATAAGATTGCAATAGCTTAAGTGACAAACTAAATAAAACTCCAAGCTATTTATTTATAAGTCAAAACTATAACCTACGTAATTAGTGAATGAAATTGGAGTTAAGAAATACCCATTAGGGCAAATCCAGAAACATAAGATCTTTTCTCTGTTACTGATGTTTGCATTGACTTACACCCAACCTCTCAACGACCGATCTCTTTTCAGACCTTAGCCCCGCCAGGCACTGTCCGTCGTTAACTGACTTACCGCCTTCCTGATCTCCCTCTCTTGACAGACCTCTGGCCGGCTTCATAAAGTCAGTTATGGGCAAAGCTGCTTGGTTTTCTCTACAACATGTTTAAGAACCCTTAAAATCTCAGAGTGAAGACAATCCTTTCAGTTACAGTCCACCATCTGACCATAGTGGGCCCCACATTATCTTGTTTTGTTGTCCCACCTCAGGTCCCCCCGAGACTGCATCTAAGGGATAGTCCAGGAGGGTGGTATTAGAAGCAGAGCTACCTCCCAACCGTAATTCATATGCTGAAGCCCTAACGTCCAGTGCAACTACATTTGGAGTAGGGCCTTTAAAGATGATAACCAGGGGCACCTGGGTAGCTCAGTTGCTGAAGCAGCACACTCTTGATGTCCACGCAGGTTATGATTTCACGGTTCATGAGTTCAAGCCTTGCATCGGGCTTTACACTGACGCTTGTGTACTGTCTCAAAATAAACCTTTTCATTTTTTTAAATCTTAATTTATTTTTTGAGCAGGAGAGAGAGAGAAAGAGCACAGAAGAGGCAGACACAGAATTCAAAGTAGGCTTCAGGCTCTGAGCTGTCAGCACCGAGCCCAATGCGGGGCTCCAACCCACAAACTGCAAGATCATGACCTGAGCCAAAGTCGGACACTTAACCGACTGAGCCACTCAGGCGCCCCAAGATAAATAAACTTTTTTTAAAAAAAATTGCTAAAAACATGAAGAGGTTAACTAAAAAAGTCATAAGGGTGGAGCTCTAATTCAATCTGACAGGCATCCATAGAAGAAGGGAAATAGACACCAGGGGTGTGTGTGTATAAAAACGGGCTGGTGAGGTCACAGCGAGAAGGTGGCCATCTGCCAGCCAGGAAGAAAGACCCCAGGAGGAAGGAAACCTACCAACACTTTGACTTTGGACTTGTGGCCTGGAGAACTGTTGAGATGGAGAATTTTTGTTGTTTCAGCACCCCACTCTGTGATCTTGTTAGCGCCTGCCAGTTAAGTGTTACGCAAGTCACTACATCTTTCTGAGGAGTCTCAGTTTCTCCATTTGTAAAACAGGGCTATGGGGCTAAGAATACCCTTTGGGGGCAGTGGTGTGACAATGAGCAAACAGTACGTACTCGGACAGTCCCACAGAAGGCCCTCAATGACTGTGCCTTTTTTTTTTTTTAATAGTACCTTCAATTCAGATGTTTGCATACATTTGGATTTATATTCATCCAAGTTACGGTTTCATGGTCTTAACCAAATCAGAGAGGATTCATTTCAGTCAAAATTCAGCCTTTAAAAGCTCAAGTCTCTTTGCTCTGTTTGAGGTTGCTATATTTTCATCCCAAGCTCATTTCATATTTTCTTTTTTTCTTAATTTTTTATGTTTATTTATTGTTGACACAGAGAGAAACAGAGCATGAGTAGGGAAGGAGCAGAGAGAGAGGGAGACAGAATCTGAAGCAGGCTCCAGGATCCAAGCCGTCGGCATAGAGCCTGACACGGGGCTCAAACCCACAAACTGTCAGATCAAGACCTGAGCTGAAGTCAGACGCCTAACTAAGTAAGCCCTCAGGTGCCCCATTCCCAAGCTCATTTCAAACTGCTGTCTCTCAGCACCAGACAGGAAGCTTCCTAAAGTGTTAAATGCACTCACATATGTGAAAATGGATTCCCTCAGCTAATTCCTCATGTTAACAAACTCCCTTTAGAAGTTAGTCTCTAGAAATTAAGATCTTCAGGTTGAGTTACGCTTACTCTAACTTTAAAAATATATATATGCCCATGCAGTCAATTATTTTGAGAGACAGCATGATCCGGAGAGAGGGGCAGGGAGGGAGAGGCGGAGAATCCCAACAGGCTCTTCACAGTCCATGCACAGCCTAACATGGGGCTCGAACTCACCAACAGGGAGATAATGACTTGAGCGAAATCAAGATACGCTTAACCTACTGAGCCACCCAGGTGCCCTCAAGCATATTTTTTTCACAAGCTTCATCCAAA
The DNA here is from genome assembly GCF_006229205.1 of Suricata suricatta. Lineage (NCBI taxonomy): Eukaryota > Metazoa > Chordata > Mammalia > Carnivora > Herpestidae > Suricata > Suricata suricatta. The sequence goes on from NC_043717.1 coordinate 81,245,822, forward strand.
CTACGATGGTCTTCCAGTCCTTGACCAGAGTCCTCTTCCCCATCACAACCAGAATCCCCCTGCCGGCGGGGCGTACCAAACCAGCACATAGGCACATACCGATTTGACTTCACTTCACCAGACAGCATACAATGATAGAGAGATGTAATAAATGCCATTCAAACATTTACATTTAAAAAAAAAAATCACATGAGATTGATTTCCTGTTGTTCTTTTTAAATAAAGCTAAAGCTCGCTTGTTTTAGAAATGGCAGAAAATGTGCAAAAACAGAAGTCTATAAACACAGATCATCTGAATTAAAGACGAAACACAACTCACACCCATAAACTAGGACAAACGTGTTTATCAGATGAGGTTCCGCAGATACCTGTTGTCCTAAATAATCGTTAAAATAAGAAGTTTGCCCTTGCAGGCCATTGGCGGCCAGGAGGAAATGAAAATACTGACGTTTCCAGAATCTAGCGTAGCATCAGATAGACCTCAGATCAAGTCCCATCTGGGTCTCTTGAAACCCATGTAAGTTGCAAATTGTGGGTGCTCAATAAATATTAGCTCTCTTTATTCCACTTCAGAATAGGGACTAAGGCAAACTTTTAGTGTGGACACCAGTCAGATCCTATAGTTTTACTTGTTATCTTCAGTCTAGTTGTAAATTAGACTTGCAGGACGCCAGGGTGACTCAATCGGTTAAGCGGCCAACTTCGACTCAGGTCATGATCTCATGGTTCCTGGGTTTGAGCCCCATGTCGGGCTCTGTGCTGACAGCTAAGAGCCTGGAGCCTGCTTTGGACTCTGTGTCTCCCTCTCTCTCTGACCCTCCCCTGCTCAGCTCTCTGTCTCTCTCAAAAATAAATAAAACATTAAAAAAATATTTTTTTAGATTACAAGACTTGCCGAGAGGGGCACCTGGACGGCTCAGTCAGTTGGGCATCTGACTTGATTTCAGCTCAGGGCATGATCTCATGATTTGTGAGTTCAAGCCCCATGTGGGGATCTATGCTGACACCATGGAGTGTGCTTGGGATTCTCAGTCTCCTTCTCTCTCTGCTCCTCCCCTGCTTGTTCTCTCTCAGTCTCTCTCTCTCTCTCACTCTCTCTCTCTCTCAAATAAACATTTTTTAAAAATAAATAAAAATAAAGAGCTATGTACAGACACCTAGCACAGAATCTTAACCACATCGTCATGGAGAGCCTTCCACAGGTTGGGCACTGGTCCGGACTTCATTGAATTTTAATAATCTCCATCTCCTCCCATGCATACAGGATGTCTGTGATTATTGGCATGGACTTTGAAACAAAGAGGTAACAGAGTGGAGCAGGATGAGGTGTTTTAACCCTGGGAAGGCTCCGGTGGCACGCATTCAATTGTGCAAAAGGAAAGCACAGTGGGGGCACTTGACTGTGCCAGTTCACCGCCGTGAGAGTCACCAGAAATCAGGAATCCTATGGTTTCCCTATTTTAGATCATCCACTTAACAACTATGGTAATAATGCTTCATCAACTACGGTGGAATTGCATTTCATTCCTAGCTGTTCTTGATGGTGCCCAGGCAGTATATCGGACAAGGTGGCTTAAGGCAGCTTGTAGTTGGAATGAGCTTTACAGAGCTACCAGGGATCCTGCCAATCTTATGAATTCCTCTAATGATCAATTACAACTGGCATACAGAACTCTGTCTGCTGTCCTGTAGGAGTGATGGTCTTTCGTGGTGGGCTTTCTCAAGCTTTTCTGTGCACCAGAAGACTGGGATATTTTTCTGAAAATACAGATGTTCTGAGTTACTTCTAGGAATTCTTTTTATTAAATTTTTTTTAACATTTATTTATTTTTGCGAGACAGAGACAGATCATGAGCAGGGGAGGGTCAGAGAGAGAGGGACACACAGAATCCGAAGCAGGCTCCAGGCTCTGAGCTAGCTGTCAGCACAGAGCCCGATGCGGGGCTCGAACCCACAAACTGTGAGATCATGACCTGAGCCGAAGTCGGACGCTCAACTGACTGAGCCACCCAGGCTCCCCAAGGGTGTCTCCTTCAACTAGGACTCAGTCAGGAATCTTCCTTTTGCACCAAGCACCCCAGGTTGATGCCAACGGTCTAGGGATTACATTATGGAAAGTATGGAGCATGCATATGTACAAAAAGAAAACTTCCTCATTTCAAACCAATTCACTGAGCCTTTCCATTTAATGTGGATTTTACACAGAAGCACAGAAATATTCTCGACAATGGATTTGGCTTACCTGCTGGCCTAGGGAATCACATGCAATGCGAAACTAAGGACATTTGACACTCAGTTTGCAGGTCTCATGCGCAAACTCCAGCGCCCCAACCAATTCCTGGCCTTTGGTTCCCTCACAGATTCTAATCCACTGACTACATATCAGGACATATTTGGGGTCAGAAAAATACCAGCAAATGATTTGTGCTGCTCTGGCATCAACATCATGCCTGCAGCATTACACAGGCATCTGCCTCAACCTCAAGTTCAATAGTAAAGGTCAAAATTTTCAATTTTTTTTAATGTTTCTTTTTTTTAATTTTTTTTAATGTTTTACTTATTTTTGATACAGAGAGAGACGGAGCATGAGAGGGGGAGGCGCAGAGAGAGAAGGAGACACAGAACCGGAAACAGGCTCCAGGTTCTGAGCTAGCTGTTAGCACAGAGCCTGACGTAGGGCTCGAACCCACGAACGTGAGATCTGACCTGAGCCGAAGTCGGAGGCTTAACCGACTGAGCCACCCAGATGCCCCTAATTTTTTTTAATGTTTTATTTATTTTTGAGAGAGAGAGAGAGACAGCGTGATCAGGGGAGGGTCAGAGAGAGAAGGAAACACAGAATCTGAAGCAGGCTCCAGTCTCTGAGCCATCAGCACAGAGCCTGATGCGGGGCTTGAACCCACAAACCGTGCAATCATGACCCGAGCTGACGTCAGATGCTTAACTGACTGAGCCACCCAGGCACCCTCAATTTTTTTTTTAATTCACTATTCTCTCATCTTCTCCAGGTCCCCAATACCTGTTTCATCATTCAGACATTTAATGGAGAATGTCTTTTGTACCAAGCTATTGAGATGGGAAGCAAGGGTAATCATGCCTACCATTTCCTCAACATTTATTTGGTTCCAAGTGCTATGCTACACTCTCTAGACCCATTATCTTGTCTGTATACCAGTCCTAGGAAGCAGGAACCAGGATCATTCCAATTTACAGATCAGGAAAGTGAAGAAACAAGTCCAGGGCCACACGGTAACAAGAAGAACTGGGATGTAACGATGGTCAGAGCACACACGCTGAAATCGCTCAAGCGGCCCCAGCACTGTTCCCATGCCAGCAGCATTATTAGCCTTACCTGGTCATTTCAATTCTTGGCACGCCTGGGTGGCTTAGTTTGTAGTGAGTCCCACTTCAGCTCAGGTTATGATTTCGTAGTTCGTGGGTTCAAGCCCCATATCAGGCTCTGTGCTGACAGCTCAGAGCCTGGAGCCTGCTTCAGATTCTGTGTCTCTCTGTCTCTGTCCCTCACCCGCTCACACTGTCTATCTCTCAAAAATAGATAAATAAAATGAAAAAAAATTTTTAAGTTATTTTTGAGAGACAGAGCATGAACAGGGGAGGGGCAGAGAAAGAAAAGAGACACAGAATCCGAAGCAGGCTCCAGGGTCTGAGCTAGAGGTCAGCACAGACCCCGATGCGGGGCTCAAACCCACAAACCGTGAGATCATGATCAGAGCCGAAGTCAGACGCTCAACTGACTGACCACCCGGGTGCCCCGATAAACATCGTTAAAAAATTAAAAATGAAATTCCAATCTTTGGCCCCACTCCATATGGAATAAATCAAAAAACTCCGAGGTTAGGTTCAATTTGTTTTCACAAGCTATCCAGGTGCATCTCATGCACTCAGAAGTTTGAGCAGCACTGACTTTGAGACTTGACTTCAACACTCTGTCTTAGAAACTGATTTGACGGGGCGCCTGGGTGGCTCAGCCGGTTGAGCGTCCAACTCTTGCTTTCAGCTCAGGTCATGATCTGGCGGTGAAGGGAATCAAGCCCCATGTCTAGCTCCATGCTGACAGCGCAAAGCCTGCTTGGGATTCTCGCTCTCCTTCTCTCTCTGCCCAACAACCCCTCCCCCTCAACTCGAGCACACACCCTCACCCTCTCCCCCTCTGAAAATAAACTTTAAAAAAAAAAATGTTTCAATTAACTCTGGCCACGTGCTATCGTTGTCCCAATCCGTCACGGGGAGACGTAGAAACTCAAAAGCCAAGGCAACACCCGTTGACACACGTGGTCCACACCTTTTCTTATTTTAAAGGACACTGTATTTCACAAGTGAAGAACTAACACTCCCTGTTGCCAACAGAACAAGCTATCAGTAAGGCTTCCGTTTGCTCATTCATTCATTCCGAAACGAATTAACCGGGCAGGTTCTCAAATCGTTTCAGAATGGATGAACGAGGTAATGCCAACCGCATGTAGGAAATTGCACACGGAACCGTACTCGGAGACGCGGCAGCAGAGCTGATCCCTTCAAAGGCCATAACAATACAAGCAACGCCTACATTGGTTCAAAAGAGCCAGGTGATGAAACCCTACGGGGAGAACAGCCAGACAACCAGAGTACACTGCTCTTTTGTTTCATTACTAGGTCCCAACAAAGGTGTGCTTGGGGCAGGAGATAAAGTCACCCAAGGACTACAGTTCAATTCTCTATTCCCCATCCAAGTGCCAGCCAGCGCCAACAGCCAGATGGCTTTTCCAACATCTCCCATGGGGCCCAGAGAGTCAAGTACTCCTGTAATAGCAGATTTTACTTCAAGGTTTATTCACTAAAATGCTGACACCCGAGAAGACCTTGCATTTTAAAAACAGCCAGGAAGGGCCTTTGAAAGTTTCAGGATATATAGCCCTCCTTCTAGAATGTAGCTCCAGAAGGTCAGAGATACTGGTTTTTATTTTGTACCCTGATAGATTTCAAAGACCAAGAACAGTGCGTGGTACATAACTGATGCTCAGTAAATATTTGTCATGAACTATTCTCATCTGTTCTAATTTCAAATAATCCTTTATGTTGTTTTCAACAAAGGTTTTTTGGGGGCGCCTGGATGGCTCAATCCACTGAGCGTCCAACTCTTTATTTCAGCTCAGGTCATGATCTCACGATTCGTGGGACTGAGCCCCTTGTAGAGCTCCATACTGACACCATGGGGTCTGCTTGGTACTCTCCCTCTGCCCCTCTCCCACATGCATAGGCATGCGCGTGCACACACGCTCTCTCTCTCGTGCTCTCAAAATAAGTATTTTTTTAAAAAGATGACTTAAAAAAAGACGACTTGTCAAGTTTGTTAACTACTCGTTACTTCATTTTCATACATTTGTAAGTCTTTTTGCGTGTATATATATATATATAAATTCTTCCCCCTCCCCCCGCACCCACAACTTGTGGTTAGACCATCTAACCAACTTTTGGTTCTGCAAATATAGTTATCTTACTTAAAACACACCCACTGAATCTTGAGCAATAAGCCACGAATTAGCTTTGGGAAAATAAGCCACTTAAAAGCATACAAGCCAGATACAGTTTCCAGCCTCTATAAAGTCTTTTCAACTGGAGCAGCACTGATTTCCCGGCGACAAGCCAGGCACACTGGAAACATGGGGTTCGCCTCCTGACCCCCACCCCCTGGCTGGCCTCCAGAAAGACCAGGCTGACCTAAGAAAAGTTGCAGTGCCGGTTTTCTGGGCAGCTGCCAGCATGGATACTCAGGGCTAGAATGCAGCAGATCAAGTATCAGAAGCCCAGGGACACCTGCTCAGGGCAAGGGCTCAGGGCACCGAGGCAGAAAGGCAGGGAGAAGCAAAGGTTTGCTTTCACGTACCGGCCAGACAAGAGTCCTCGACAAACTCGGTGGCCCCTGGGAAGGTCTTGCCAACACCTCGCTGAGCTCTGCTGAGTCGTTTTATCCTAAAGCACCTGCCAGGGCCAAGCCCAAACATTAATAAATTGAATTCATCTGGGTAGGGCTTTCTCACAATGACTCATTTGATACAGTTGAGAGCAGGGCGAGTTACCCTTGAGGCTTTACATCGGAAGGGCCAAATAACTCCCAATCTATAGAGCGGCACAGGTGGTACAGTCCTGAGCCCGTTTTATTGACCAAACACCTCCAAACATCCATGCAGCCACATCCTTGTGAAGAAGGGGAGAAACGGGCATGTGGGACTTGACTTTACAAACACGCAAAAGAACACGTACCCAGTTCTCCGGCCCTTAACGGGGAGATCCAAACTCTGCTCACTATCTCCACCTTCTCTGGCGGTGCGTGGCTTTGGGGTTTGCTCTGGGGACACACAATTTCCATCCTCCAACCACCTTCAGAGTGCCAAGCCTTCCAAAATGCGTAACATCCTTGGAGTTCACCAGACATGTATTCCTCACTCTCCGGAATGCACGCTTAGCTGCATTGTTTTGGTGGAGCAAGTGTCCTGCTTTGCCAGGGCTGCTGGGACAAAGGACCACAGACTGAGTAGCTAGAGTAACAGGAACTTCCTGTCTCAGTTCTGGAGGCCGGAAGTCTGAGATCAAGGGGTCAGCAAGGTTGGTTCTTTCGGAGGGCTGGGAGAGAAGATCCATCCAATGTGGCTCTCTTAAGGCCTGGTGTCTTTGCTGACCATTTTAGGCATGCTTTGGTTTGCAGAAACAGTATCCTGATTCCTGCCTTCACCTTTACATGGGATTCCTTCCTGGATGTGTCTGTCTCTAAATCCCACCTCCCTCTTTTTCTTAGATTTTATTTTTAGGTAATCTCTATACCCAATGTGGGGCTCAAACTCACGACCCCGAGATCAAGAGACACACACTTTGTGTGAGCCAGCAAGGCACCCCTCTGAATTCCCTTTTTCATAAGGACATCACTCACTGACTAGGGGCCCACCCTCCTGCCCTACTCCAATATGACCTCACCTAACTAACGACATTTGCGGCGACCCTATTGCCAAATTAGGTCACATTCTGAGGTACTGAGAAAACTTCAACACAGGAATTCTGGGAGGACACAATTCAACACAGAATGTCAAGTTTCTAAATAGAAAACCTTGGTTTCCCCACTGACTCTCACCAAAATATTCTAAATGGATCCATTCTGGTATAATTGTCAACAGATCATATAAATTAGATTAGATAAAACAGCAAACATTGTTTTTTCTTATCATAACAATAGATTCAGGGGATAAAAATACAAGGACAGTTCAGAAGCACAAAGCACACTAGATGACAGTGAATGGATTTCCCCAACGCTCCGGCCTCCCTGACATCATTGCAACAGGGGAGAAAACCAAATCTCTGGTTACCCAGCCCCATCTTTCTAGCCTACCGTGGAAGCTGCTGGCTCATCCAAACGAACAGATTGCTCTGAACTGAAGGAAGGCAAAAACCCAAACACAGCTGAGGCATTTGCAAAATGTGAGAGGAAATGGGCAAACAAGACGAACACCCCCCCCCCAAACAGCAATGGATGGCGGTGGAGCGCACCCAGGAGACATTTGCTGGCATCTCGAGACTGTCCAGTGGGCCATAAGGTAGTGCTAAGCCCTTCCATCCCCTCGCTGCAGCTGGCGAAGGGCAGCAATGAGGTGGAGAACCGTCAGAAGGGAAACCTGACCAGCCGGCCGGCCAAAAGGCTTTTCAGAGAACCTCTGGCAAACACACCACCATTCAGAGCTTGTTGCTTAGGCTTCCAGAAACTTCCATCTCATGTGTACTTCCAAGTGAGTCAGGCCAGGGGTCAACTGATCCATGTTACCAACGTTATAAGAGATTGCTCTGGGAATCAGAATGTGCACATATTCAAGGAGGACTCCTTGACAGAGACCAAAGTGGGGTGTGTGTATGTGTGTGTGCATGCTGTCCAAACCTCCTCTTGCTATTAAGGTGCCGCAGACTATAGTCCGTCATCATCAGATTATATAGGATGTGCATGGACTCGAAGTTCAGAGAAGACGCTGTCCAAGGATTTCTGGGCCAGGTCACAGTAAGGCCGAAGACCTCCCACCTGGGAAAATGATCTTCCTGGTGTCTAGAATGTCCTCCTAGAATCTGAGTCCCTCTGGCACTGATTCCTCTGGGCTTCCATACTGACAATTCTTTTCCCGTTGTTTCTCTCTCTCTCTCTCTCTAGTCTGACCTGCAATGTTCTGTCTGTTGGCAATCTCAGGGTCCTTTACAATTACTTCCATCCACAGGCTTTGACCTCACTTAAAAATTCGTACTTCAGGGCATCTGGGTGGCTCAGTTGGTTAAGCTTCTGAGTCTTAACATCGGCTCGGGTTGTGATCTCATGGTCAGTGGATCCAAGCCCCATGTCCGGCTCTGCAATGACAATGCAGAGCCTGCTTGACATTCTCGCTCTCTCTCTCTCTGCCCCTCCCCTGCTCACTCTCTCTCTGTCTCTCTCAAAATGAATAAATAAAAAACTAAACTAAAAAAAATGTAGTATTTCAAATTGTTCATTGATCCTCTAAGCCTCTTGGAGGGTTCACAGATCTAAAACTGAATGTCCTTGCTGATTTGAACATATCCTTTACTCTCCAGAGTCCAGAGAAAGAAAGAGGGACAAAAACGGGAGAACAAGACTTGGCACCTGTGATCAGAGCTACAGGTAAAATAAAAACACCAATGTCACCCAATGAACTTGGCTTCCATTCCTCTCCGTGCTTTGCAAAGCTCCACATCCAGCTACCACCACACTATCCTGCCAAGTACATCTACGATGGCAGACGCCATGAAGTCCTTTCTGCTCGTTCCGATGGCCACCCCTCATGGGACTTCGTTCAAGTCGTGTGTCAAACGGCATCGGATCCCTAGTGAAAGGGTCCTGGCTATGCCGTGCTTTATTGCTATTTGTTTTCCCTGCTTAGAATGGAAACCAAGCAAATCACGCTTTCTGAAATTGCCCTCTTTTCTAGGGACTTAGTTGAATCGTCGCACGAAGCCAAGAGCCGCTCTGCCAGAAATCAAAGTCTTTCTGTCACACCAGGAGACTGCCACAAAAAGGAGCTTCACAATGGCGACTGTCACAGATGTTGGGGAGGGACCAAGCAGTCCTTTATTTTGTTCTTTCTGCCTGATAAGAGGAAAAAAAACCATCAAAAGCTCCTTCTTCATCCACTGTCAATTCAAGTCACCAGAGATTGAGCACCTGCAAATACTAAGGGGGACAAAATGATGAAGAATAGGTCTCTGCCTTCAGAGGGCTTCAAGTCTAGAGAAGAAAATGTGTACCTGAGGGAGGCACACATGCAGCTGAAGGATGGCACAAAAGGCCAGAAGAATATAGAGGAGAGAGCAATTACAGTGACTAAAAATTGTTTTGGGGGGCAACTGGGTGGCTCAGTCGGTTGAGTGTCCAGCTTTAGCTCAGGTCATGATCTCATGGTTTGTGGGTTCGAGCCCCACGTCAGGCTCTGTGCTGACAGCTAGCTCAGAGCCTGGAGCCTGCTTTGTATTCTGTGTCTCCCTCTCTCCCTGTCCCTCCCCTGCTCTCACTGTCTCTCTCTTTCTCAAAAATATATAAAACATAAAAAAATTTTTAAATTGTTTTCGGGGATAGTGTGCCAGGCACCCAGACTGGCACCATTTATTTTTTCAGAGCAATGTTGACACACATCCTGCCTGCTCAAGGGGGAGCCTCAGCTTGACTGCCTCTTTGGTGGAAACAACAAGGTTCTCTGCCAGTATGAAGACAGAAAGCCAGAGCTCAAGGAAGGAAGAGAGCGGAGATGCCAGTAAGAAGGGGAGGCGGCAGGCGTTCTTTGGTTTATCACAAAGCACAGCTTAGAAAAATGAGTAGGACTGAAAGGGATCTGAGTAATCACCTGGCTCGACCACCAAGTAATGCTTGAGTTCTTTTCACAATTTCCTTGCCAAACAGATGCCCCCAGGGGAGAGATCAGAGAGCTTAATAAAAGAAAAAAAATGGCATTTAAATTGGGTCCTAAGGACATTGAATTTTGATGCTTGAAAACAAAAAGTAAAGACAAGGAAATGACAAAATCCTAAAGGCTCTAAGAAACGATATGGCATTCGCAGACGCTCTATGTTATAGGCTGGATGGAGTATTAAAGAATATTAGGAGAAGGAGGATGGAAATGTTGATAGGCATGAGATCACAAAGACTTTTATAATACCAGGTCAAGAAGTCTGGACTTGATGCCATAGGTACTAGGGAGCTATTGAAGATTTCAGAGCAGAAGGGGAGAGCCATGATTAAACGTGGACTTTGGAAGATGAATCCGGCAGCACTGTGAAGAATCTTTTGTAGACGGGAGACTGGAGGCAGAAAGAGAAATCAGGAGACGTGCAGTAACCCAGAAAAAGCGTATGAACTCCGGTTATAGCAGAAAGGTGCAGATACAAAAGGGACAGAATTTCATAATTATTCTACAGTGCGACATGGTGACTGATGGTGTGTGTGGGTGTGTGTCTAGCGTTTCAGGAGTTTCAAAGAACTAGAACATCTGTTATTTCCTTGATGCTTGCCACACCCTGAAGTAGGTAAGACAGATGTTTCCCCCCCATATTCTAGATGAGGAAATGCAACCAGACATTCCACATATGAGCATTTGGTGTCATACTGAATAAAATCACTCCCAGGGGGAGCCTGGGTGGCTCCGTCAGTTAAGCATCAAACTCTTGATCTCAACTCAGGTCACAGTCTCACAGTTGGTGAGTTCGAGTCCCGCATCAGGCTCTGTGCTGACAATGTGGAGGCCACTTGGGATTCTCCTTCTCCCTCTCTCCCTGCCCCCCTCCCACTTGTGTTCGCAATCTCTTTCAAAATAAATAAACCTAAAAAACGAAAGTCACAGGGCCAGTGCAGGTAACAAGGCCCCCTGACAGTCAGCAACACCTTTCCTTGGCAGTCACGTGCCTATACTTCTACCCCAGGTTTTCTGTAACATCTGCCAATAAGGAAACTCTGCCGTGCTATGGTCCAGGCTCTTTTCAAAACAAACAAATATTGGCTCTTATTGGCCGAGTATAAATTGCTCATGATGAACTAACCAGCTTTCATTAATAGATTAAGATAAAGAGACCAGCTAATGAAGAAATACACCAAAGGAACAGCATCGTTCAGTCGGCCTTCCCCCAACCATCTAGTTAAGAGAAGCCCATACTAATAGTAGAATAAACGTTACCTCTTTTTTCAACTATTGATTTTTGAGGGTTTCTGCTAGACATAAAATGAAAACTAAAAAAAAATCCATCTGGAGCTATTAAAATTGCTTCCAAATGAAAAGCAATGCAATGACTCACCACCAGACCCGGCCGGGCCCTGAGAATAGACGTAAATGGACACAGAGGGACCTCCCAGATCAGCTCCAAGCAGAACATAGCACAGTCCCTGGACTGGGGACAAAATAAAGGGCAGCAGAAAGGGCTCGTAAAAGAACTGTTAAGACTGTACCAAGAGACCTTCCAGGATGTTCCAAAGGCCACAACGCAGGAAGGGAACTGAGATTGGAAACCACATGTAGTTCAGTCAGGTATAAAGGCACAGCAATGTCGGTTATGGATAAGGTCATTAATTCAGTGCGTGTTCCTCCTATAAACAGTCAACTGCCTTTGACCTCCTGATGTCTTAAAGGAGCCACTGAGTCGTGGCTCAGACATCAGCTCAGGTCAAGATCTCATGGTTCGTGAGTTCGAGTCCTACATTGGGCTTACTGCTGTCAGCGCAGAGCCCCACGTCTGATCCTCTGTCCCCGTCTCTCTCTGCCCCTCTTCCTCTCGTTCTCTCTCTCTCAAAAATGAACAAACATTAAAAAATAAAAAGCCACTCAGATATGTACCATTCATAACTCGTCCCTTGTAAACAAAAACTATTCTTGTCTCTGCCCTTATGCCATAGCATTGTGCCAAGACATATAGTTACAGGATTTTGGGTGCTGGTTCAGAAATTTGGGAGTTAAAGCATCAACCACCTGGAGATAAGTTATCTATCAAGCATAACCATGGGGAGTGCCTAGCTAGCTGTGTTGGTAGAGCATGCGACTCTTAATCCTGGGGTCGTGAGTTCAAGCCTAGAGTTGGGCATAAGGCATCCTTAAAAACTAAAAATCAATGGGCACCTGGGTAGCTCAGTCGGTTAAGCATCCGACTTTGGCTCCGGTCATGATCTCACAGTCCATGGGTTCAAGCCCTGCGTTGGGCTCTGTGCTGACAGCTCAGAGCCTGGAACCTGTCATTGGATTCTGTGTCTCCCTCTCTCTCTGACCCTCCCCGCTCCTGTGGTCCCTCTCTCTCTCAAAAAATAAATAAAAACATTAAAAAATTAAAAATAAATAAAAATCAAGTACAAACCTGGGACACACCGTGTTTCAGTCCACCCAGGACATAAGTGGCCCAGTGTAGGGTCCCCAGCATAGGGGGAAGGGGATCACATCCCAGGTTAGGCTACCAATCCACAACGAAAACTTCCTGTTTGCTTTCCTTTTCTTTGGTAATCCAAACACGGACACACACCAAAGCAAGTGTTCTCAGCTGTTCTCGGCTGGCCTCGGAGGCCCTGCACATACAGACCAGGCTCATGCAGAAGTGATCAATCTAGGCAGTCAGTTCATAAGAAGACCATGCCTTTCAAAACTACCTGGGCATCAGAATAAATAAATAAACATGGGCGCTTGAGTGGCTCAGTCAGTGAAACGTCTGATTCCTGATTTCAGCTCAGGTAATAATCTTGTGGTTCGTGAGTTCGAGACCCGAGTAGGGGTCTGTGCTGACAGCACAGAGCCTGCTTAGGATTCTCTCTCCCCCTCTCTGTCTCTCTCCCTCACTCAAAATAATTAACTAAATAAATCTTTTTTTAAAATGTTTTTATTTATTATTAAGACACAGAGAGAGCATGAGCGGGAGAGGGGCAGAGAGCGAGGGAGACACAGAATCTGAAGACAGGCTCCAGGTTCTGTGCTAGCTGTCAGCACAGAGCCCGACACAGGACTCGAACCCATGAACTGTGAGATCATGACCTGAGCTGAAGTCAGATGCTTAACTGACTGAGCCACCCAGGCACCCCTAAATAAATCTTTAAAATAAGTAAATAGGGGCACCTGGGTGGCTTACTTGGTGGAGCATACATCTTCGGCTCAGGTCATGATCTCACGGTTCGTGGGTTCGAGCCCCGTGCCAGGCTCTGTGCTGACCGCTAGCTCAGAGCCTGGAGCCTGTCTTCGGATTCTGTGTCTCCCTCTCTCTCTGACCCTCCCCTCTCACACTGTCTCTGTCTCTCTCTCAAAAATAAATAAAACATTAAAAAAAATTTTTTAAATAAGTAAATAAATAAATACACGTTTTAAAAAACAACTTCTTGGGCATCTCAATGTGTGTCTTAATTCAGTTTTAGCCTTGAGCTTGCCATAAGTGAGCTCCCCTGAGCCACTAGCGGCAGGCACTATGACGTGGTAGAAAGATCACCAAACTAAAGACTTTAAGTCACACCGCTACAGAGGACTCCACGTCTCTCCGGAAGCAACACACTTAACTCTCTGACCCTCAGTGCGTCATCCATAAGAGAAGGCTGTTAAGTGTGGTTGTAGCGCAGCGTTTACCAATGGTCACTAAGCAGCAGAATCTTTTTTTCTTGCCCCCAAGTGAAATCCCAGTTGAAACCCGGACACCAGAAAAGCAGGCCAAAGTGGAGTCACTCTGGTCAACACAGACCCCCCGCTCCCCCCGCAAAGGGCCTGGGAGCACGCCCACTGGGCCGCCACCACTCCTCACAGCCTCTGTGGAGGGCAGGGGGCAAACCCCCGGACCCAGAACAGAGAACCCCCAAGGGAGGGAGGAGTCTGGAATTGGAATCTGTAGTTTCAGTTTACCAGTAACTAGCTGAAATCCCATCGTTAAAGCCGTTTTCTTCTCACGTGAAGGCTTTGGACCCTGAAAAAACCCTCCACCACACCCCCTTCCTCCAAAGGGTGACATTCAGAACTCCGGCCAGTAAACTCGCATTTCAGTGTGAGTGGAGGACATCAGAAAGGATTTCTTGGAGTGCCTGGGTGGCTCGCTCACTTAAGCGTCTGACTCTTGATTTCAGCTCAGGTCATGATCTCACGGATTCATGACTTTGAGCTCCACGTCGGGCTCTGTGGAGCCTGTCTGGGATTTTCTCTCCCTCTCTCTCTGCCCCTCCCCACCAAAAATAAATAAACTTAAAAAGAGAAAGAACTTTTTGTTTGCTCTTTAAGAAAGGGAGACAGAGGAGCCTGGGTGGCTCAATCGGTTGAGCGTCCGACTTCAGCTCAGGTCATGATCTCACAGTTCGTGAGTTCAAGCCTCGCATCGGGCTCTGTGCTGACAGCTCAGAGCCTGGAAGCTGCTTTGGATTCTGTGTCTCCCTCTCTTTCTGCACCTCCCATGATCATGCTCCGTCTTTCTGTGTCTCTCGATGATAAGTATTTAAAAAAATTTTCTTAGAAGAAAGGGATATATACTTGCTGTAGTAGAGTTAGGCACACATGTTATAAAAACAAAGCAAGGAAAGGGGCACCTGGGTGGCTCAGTCAGTTAAGCGTCTAACTCTTGATTTCGGCTCAAGTCATGATTTCATGGCTTGTGAGTTCAAGCCCCCTGTTGGGCTCTGTGGTGACACCTTGGAGCCTGCTTCAGATTCTGTGTCTCCCTCCCTCATTCATGCTCTGTCTCTCTAGAATAAATAAACACTAAAAAAATATTTAAAAACAAAGCAAGGAAAAATATAAATTAAAAAGGCAACTTTCCCTACAAACCCCACCCACAGCTGCCACCAGATAAACTGTTGCTCTTTGCTAAACCTCTTCCTGGGCTTCTGTGAGTGAGCACGTGTGTGTACACATACACTTTTTTTCTTACAAGTATATTCTACGGTTTGCTCTCATTTAATGATCTGACCCCAAAGTCTATGAGAGAGAAAGAGAGCACAAGCAGGAGAGGAACAGAGAGAGGGGGAGAGAAAGAATCCCAAGGAGGCTCTGCACCATCAACATGGAGCCTGATGTGGGGCTCGAACCCATGAACTGTGAGATGATGAGCTGAGCAGAGGTCAAGAGTCAGAGGCTTAACTGACTGACCCACCCAGGCACCTCAATCTGTCTTCTTTTGAAACAGCTGCTTAGCTTCTGGTTACAACCTAAGTAAATTTATCTAATTCGTTATTAATGGGTCTGTAGGGATTTCTAAATCAGGGGGAGGGGGGACTCTTGCAAAGACTGTGCAATGCAAACCTTTTCAATCTTCTCTCGATTTTGGGAGGGAACTAGGGAGCCCTGATCCCCGGTGGTAAATATAGCAATCGGCACCAAGGCCAAAAAGGACAGGCAATAGGGCACCTGAGTGGCTCATTCGGTTAAGCGTCTGACTTCGGCTCAGGGCATGATCTCACAGCTTGTGAGTTCAAGTCCCGTCTCAGGCTCTGTGTTGACAGCTCAGAGCCCAGAGCCCACTTTGGATTCTGTGTCTCCCTCTCTCTCTGCCCCTGCCCAGTGCAAGCTCCATCTCTCTCTCTTGGCTTCAAAAATAAATAAACATTTAAAAAACTATTTTTAAAAAGGCAAGCTAGAGGACCATAATTAAGCATTGGCCTCCTTCACTGTGTTGGAGGCTCTACATGATTCCTTTTATCCCCACAAAAGCCTCAGCCAGTTTTTATGAGCACACAGCTCTGAAATCCCACAATGATTTCCCAGATTCCTCAAAGATTTGTATTGACCTCATGGAGTCCATTCTGGCCTTTCGCGATCACAAGAGGAAACCAAATGACCCACTCAGGAGATTTATTCTTTAAGCCTCCACCCCATCTATCAACCCACCTATGATAGAACTGGGCCACTTGGCGACATTGGCTCTCTGACCCTCAGGCCCCCCCACGCGTTGACAGGAAGTGGTGCATAACTGGTCTTGAAATTTCTTTGATGTAAGAGAGCAAAGCGGCCATGAACCTCACCTTAATTAGTCACTGATTACACTTACCATGCACATTCATTTCAGAGTTTCCCAGGTTATGGGTTTTCACTCCATTTACTTTTCCAAGCCCATCCTGTTGAATATGAAATTTAGCACAGGCCAAGACCTCTCAGGGACTAAAAAAAAAAAAAAAGAAAGAAAGAAAAAAGAATTCTAGGGGACTGACGTCAATACTAATTGGGAAGCGAAACTAAAGAAACACAGGCTCAGAGTGCCTGGGTGGCTCAGTCGGTTAAGCGGTAGACTTCGGCTCAGGTCATGGTCTCACAGTTTGTGGGTTTGAGCCCTACGTCGGGCTCTGGGCTGACAGCTCAGAGCCTAGAGTCTGTTTCAGATTCTGTGTTTCCCTCTCTCTCTACCCCTCTTCCACTCACACTCTGTTTTTCTCTCAACAATAAAGATTTTAGAGGTGCCTGGGTAAAAATATCCACATATATTTCACATATTGACTGAAGCCAATGAACACACAAGCACTCAGTACTTTGTATAAAATCATGCTTCTTAATTTACATATGTTGGAGCGCTTGGGTAGCACAGTCGGTTAAGTGTCCGTCTTCGGCTTCAGATTCTGTATCTCCCTCTCTCTCTGGCCCTCCCCTGCTCACACTGTCTCTCTCTGTCTCTCAAAAATAATTAAAAAACATTTAAAAAGAATGTAAGATTTTTAAAGATTTAAAAAATACAGAATAAGACGTAAGCATAAACAGGGGCGCCTGGGTGGCTTAGTCAGTTAAGCATCCCGCTTCAGCTCAGGTCATGATATCACGATTCGTGGGTTCAAGCCCCACGATGGGCTTTGTGCTGACAGCTCAGAGCCTGGAGCCTGCTTCCGATTCTGTGTCTCCCTCTCTCTCTGACCCTCCCCTACTCGCGCGCTCTCTCTCTCTCTCTCAAAAATAAATTAAAAAAACATTTAAAAAATGTTTTAAAAGATGTAAGCAAAAACATTACCTGGAATTTTCGGACCTCTCCAGGAAAGACAGAGGATACTGCCTTTCCCCTTTCTTCCTCCATTCTGCTACCTGGAAAATAGATGTGACGGCTGCCACTCTAGCAGCCATCTTGGATTCTGGTGATGGGGCTTCCGAGAGGATTTCAAAGGGCAATAAAATTTGACAACTGATTTATATCTAATGTGAACCTTGCTCTTTGTACAGAAATAAATATATTAATAGACTGTTCAATTCATACTATCAATGATCTCGTAAGGTTTTGTCCCAAGAAAATGTTATGACAAGGGGCGCCTGGCTGGCTCAGTCTGTAGACCATGTGACTCTTGATCTCAGGGTTGTGAGTTCAAGCCCCATGCTGGGCATGAAGCCTACTTTAGTCAAATAAATAAATAATACATTAAAAATCATAAACTCAACTGAACAGAAAAAAAAAGTTTTTAGAAGAGAAAATGTTATGAGGTAACACCTCACACCTGTGAGAATGGATAAATTCAGCGACACAAGAAACAACACGTGCTGGTGAGAATGTGGAGAAAGGAGAGGCCTCCTGCATTGTTGGTGGGAATGCACACTGGTGCAGCCACTGCAGAAAACCGTATGGAGGCTCCTCAAAAAGTTAAAAATAGAACTACCCTATGACCCAGCAATAGCACCACTAGGTATTTACCCAAAGAATACAAAAATACTAATTGAAACAGATACAGAACCCTTATGTTGATAGCAGCATTATCTACAAACAGCCAAACGTTGTGTACAGCCCAGTGTCCACCGACTGATGAATACATAAAAATGTGCTGTGTGTATATACAAGGCCACAAAAATGAACAAAGTCTTGCCATTTGCAAGGACATGGATGGAGCTAGAGAGTATTATGCTAAGCGAACTAAGTCAGAGAAAGAGCAAAGGGGAAAAAAAAGATGGAGGCAAAATCAGAAACAGACTCTTAACTCCAGAGGACAAATCGATGCTGACCAGAGGGGAGGGGGTGGGGGGAGAGGGGAAAAGGTGACGGGGATTAAGGAATGCACATGTCGAGGTGAGCACCAGGTGCTGTATGGAAATGATGAATCACTATAGTGTACACCTGAAACTAATATTACACTATATGTGGAGTAACGAGAATTCAAATAAAAACTTTAACTAAATAAACTCAACAAAAAAAAAACTTTTCAAAGGAAATTGTTATGACAACATATAAACAGTATCGGATTCTAGATTCCTCAACCTAGTCTCTTTACTTATCACGACTTAGAAGTATCTATCTTCCCATTTAACAGATGCAGAAACCAGGGCACCAAGCTGTTTAAGTAGCAATGTCAGGATTCAAATCCAGGCAGTCTGATTGCCAAGTATGTGTTTCTTTTGTTGTTGTTATTGCTTTCTTTGTCTTTTAGGGAGAGAGAAAGAGCTGTAGAGGGAAAGAGGGAGAATCTTAAGGAGGCTCCATAACCAGCATGGAGCCCAATGCCAGGCTTAACCCAGTGATCCTGGGATCACGACTTGTATTCTCAATGCCTAGTACAATGCTTCACAATAAATAGGTCTTCAACAAAGACAAGGACAAGGAATCAAAAACGGAGCAAAGCAAAAGAACAACAACAACAACAAAAAAACAACAAAGGGCGGGGAAGTTAGAGGACTTGTGAGTTTCATCTCCTGTATTTCACAATCCGGGCTTCAAACCACATTCTTCCAGAGGTGACAGCGGATTTAGGAATCTCTACCAAGGTGGATGTACAACCTGCCAGCAAGGCTTTGCAACCTTGTATCAGCTTTCACCCTGTGGTTGAGCAAACAAGACCAAGGTTCCCTGAGAAAAACGCCATGGGCAGAGGTGCCTGGGAGGCTCAATCTGTTACGCAGCGGACTCTGGATTTCAGCTCAGGTCGTGATCCCAGGATCAACCCCGCATGGTGCTGCGCACTGAGCATGAAGCCTATGTAAGATTCTCTCCCTCGCTCTCTGCCCCTCTCCCCCCACTTGTGCTCTCTTGCTCTAAAATTTAAAAAATAATAATAATAAAAGAATAAAATGGCATGTACATATCGCTTGCTGAGTCACAAACTGGAGAATGCTCAAAAATGCTACAGGATTTGTCAATAGAATCATCTCACCTTTCTTTTCCGACAAGAGGAGATGCTTCTTGGTCCCAATGGACTAGTTTTTTGTTGTTTTGTTGTTGTTGTTTTTTTAAGTAAAGTCTCTCGCCACTATGGGACTCAAACTCACAACTCCAAGATCAGGAATTGCAGGCTCTATTGACTGAGCCCCCCAGGTGCCCTACCAAAGGGCTAATTTTAAGAGTTAAAGTTAACAGGGCGCCTGGGGGGCTCAGTCAGTTAAGTACCCAATTCTTTTTTTTTTTTAATGTTTATTTATTTTGAGAGAGAGAGAGAGAGCATGAGCAGGAGACGGGCAGAGGAAGACACAGAATCTGAAGCAGGCTCCAGGCTCCGAGCTGCCAGCACAGAGCCCGACACAGGGGCTCAAACCCACGAACCACGAGATCATGGCCTGAGCCAAAGTCAAGCGCTTAACCAACTGAGCCACCCAGGCGCTCCAAGCACCCAACTCTAGATTTCAGCTCAGGTCAGGATCTCATGATTCGTGGGATCGAGCACCACGTCAGTCTCTGTGATGAGTCTGCTTGGGTTTCTCTCTCTCCCTCCCTCTGCCCCTCCACCCTCAAGTAAATAAATAAACTTAAAAAAAAGCTAAAATCAAGAGTTTATATTTATAAGAGCTATTTCTATCTCGAACTCAGCAATGAAAGTTACCCTCTTGACCTGATTTCTGAGGCAACACTTAAGTGAGGAGCATTGACTCTGGCCAATCACCATCACTAGTTTCACTGGAAATGTGGACACTTTCAGTCCCTTCCAACTCTTTTCCTTTGCTCAAGAACACAGAACGTTTGGGGCGCCTGGGTGGATCAGTTGGTTGAGCATCTGACTTCAGCTCAGGTCATGATCTCGCGGTTCATGAGTTTGAGCCCAGTGTTGGGTTCTGTGCTGACAGCTAGCTCAGAGCCTGGAACCTGTCTTTGGATTCTGTGTCTCCCTCTCTCTCTGACCCTCCCCTGGCTCTCACTGTCTTTCTCTCTCTCAAAAATAAAAAAATAAAAAATAAAAAAACACAGAACATTTTCCTGCAGAGTTAACACAGACACAACGATACACTCAGGGGAGGAACGGAAACTTCCGATCTCCAGAGCTGAGAAGGGGGAGCAAACACAGCCCTGTCATCTCAGCCGCCCCCTTGACCTTCAAGGAGCCAGGGCCCTTTGACTCTCAGTTTCAAGAGCAAGAAACGCACCTAGGAGGGGACAAGTGGGTGCGTGTCGTCAAGTAGGAAAAAAGAAACTATTTCACCTTCAGGGTTCACACTACATTAAAATGTTCAAATAATCCTGCTGTTTTCCAAGAACACATTTGCAACATTTACAAACCTCTTATGCACTCAGGGCTCTCCTGGCGGTGTGAGGTGACCTTGACCCTGAGACTCAAAGAGCCCTTTCCATAATACTAATGGCTTCTCTCTAAGGAAGTATTTTTCCTTCTTCCACACCCTC
The DNA here is from genome assembly GCF_006229205.1 of Suricata suricatta. Lineage (NCBI taxonomy): Eukaryota > Metazoa > Chordata > Mammalia > Carnivora > Herpestidae > Suricata > Suricata suricatta. The sequence goes on from NC_043717.1 coordinate 81,266,348, forward strand.
ATGAATATGGGCCACTTTGTTCCCTCTCGGTCTAGGAGTCTGTAAGATGCTTAAAAGGTACATGCCTCCCAAAATTTCACATATGAAGAATGAGCAAAAAGGAAAGATACTAATTACCCGGGCCTAATGTCAGGACCTTTATGGTTATATGAACAGTAATTCAATGTGGCACCTTACTGGGCGTTATGTCCACACAAACACACTGCTCTCACCACGCGCAGTTCCTGTGGCAAAGTGACCACAGGACCGGAAACTCACCAGGATGTTCCCAGGGTTACAGCCGGTCTCATCTGACCTGAAACCTCAGAAATGGAGAACAATGGAATCTCAAAAGGAGCAAAAAAGCCCAAGAAGCAAAACCTGGCATTCTCTGTCACCAGTAGGAGCTTTAACACATGTTCCCATGTTGGCCAAATATGAACATGCTTATTTTTGTTAAGACCAGTGTCTCTACCACTGGGCGGCAAATATTTCATTCCATGGTTTCTTTAAGCCTGCTGGAATTCGTCAGAGAGAGGGGGAGAGAGAGAATCCCAAGCAGGCTCCACGCAGAGGTCCACATAGGGCTCGACCCCATGAACCGTGATATCATGATCTGAGCTGAAATCAAGAGTCAGGTGCTTAATCAACTGAGGCACCCAAGCACCCCTCCTTCGTCAAGCTTCTGATTCAGTTTCAGCACAGGTCTAGCACAAGGTACATCAGGAAGGAGAAGCATCAGTATTCAAAGGGAAAGACAAATCATTTGAGAACGGACCATGTTGATACAAAGCAGAGCTTAGCCAGTTCTTCATAAAAAACATCCGTATAACTAACAAGGCCATTTGCATCAAAAGACGAAATACTATTGCAGGTCACTGAATTTCTTACACACCTAAGACAACGGGCAACACGAGAGCGATGGGACAGAGTGGCTTTGCACAGAGGTAAGACCAAAAGGAAGGGAAAAATACATTAAAAATGAAGAGTGAAGAAAAAAGAGCCATGGGCCAAAAGGAAAAATCTATAAACTTTACTAGTAAATGGAAATTAAAATGTCAGGCGATTGCTAATTATACTCAAAACGCTATTCTACTCTGAAATCTAGGTAGAGAGATAAAAAGAGAAAAAAACCTCCAAAGGGGCTTTTAAGAAAAGTAGGGGCTCCTGGGGGGCTCAAGCCCCACATCGGACTCTGCATTGACAGTGCAGAGCCTGCTTGGGATTCTCTCTCTGTCCCTCCCCTTCTCATGCTCTGAATAATAAACTTAAAAAAAAAGTAAGTTGGGGCACCTGGGTGGTTCAGTTGCTTAAGTGTCCGACTTCAGCTCAGGTCATGATCACATGATTCATGGGTTCGAGCCCCGCATAGGGCTCTGTGCTGACAGCTCAGAGCCTGGAGCCTATTTCAGATTCTGTGTCACCCTCTCTCTCTCTTTGTTCCTCCCCCACTTGAATTCTGTCTCTGTGTCTCTCAAAAATAAATAACCATGAAAAAAATTTTTTAAAAAAAGTAAGTAAGCAATCGAAGACAAAAACACTCACTTGGATAGATATTTGCACCATGTTCACTGCAGTATTACTTACAGTAGCCAAGATAGGGAAACAATCTATGTGTCTATCAACAGATAACTGAATAAAGAAAATAGGATATATAAATACAGTGGACTATTATTCAGCCTGAAACAAATGAAATCTTGCTATTTGCAATATGAATGGACCTTGAGGGCATTGTACTAAGTGAAATCAGTCAGAGGAAGACAGAAAAAAAAAAAACCCAACTCAAAGATACAGAGAAGGGAGGTGGGCGGGGGGGGGGCGGGGGTTGTAAAATGAGTGACGATGGTCCAAAGGTACAAATGTCCAGTTATAAAATAAGTCATGGGGCTGTAACACCCTGTCACTATGTGTGGGGACAGGCGTTAACACACATTGAACCATTGCTTTGTACACCAAAAACTAATATAACGCTCTGTGTCAATTATACCTCAATAAAAAAAATAAGACAGTGGCCTTCATTAGCATGCATATGCCTTCCTACGATGCTTCATTATTTCCTTTCTTAGTTCGCCAAGGAATATATCTCAACCCACCCATGGGACCTAGCCCACGCACATGTGCCGACCACGGTGCCCGTACATGTCACCATGCTGTGTCCTAAAACATGTGATATCCTAGACATACCTTAAGCTGTTCTGAAGGGATCCATGAGGCACCTCAAAGAGGTGTCATTGGCAACTCCTGTCATGGTTGTAATAGCCTTTTTCTCCCTTAAGCTGTTCACTTTAAACCAATTACTCAAGTCCAAAACAACCAAAATACCTTCTATACACTCCTCGCACTTCCGTTAGATGTTCCAGCATGGCGATAGAAAGTTCAGGGCACTGCGGTTAAGCGTCCAACTCTTGATTTCAGTTCGCAGGTTCGTGTTGAGCTCTGCGCTGACAACAAGGAGCCTGATTGGGATTCTCTGTCTCTCTCTCCCCCGGTCCCTCCCCGGCTCACACACTCTCTCTCTCTCTCTCTCAAAATAAACCCATAAACATTTTTAAGAAAGAGAAAGTTCAGGTCAAGGGGACCCGAGGCTCTCCAACAGCCTTTCCTTCCTGACTTAGGGAGGACACACATCCTCACACACCAGTGATTTGAAACTTCTAGAATCCTCCCTCTGTACATCATCAGAGCTATAATGTTTGTTACTCATCACCTCTAGGCTTAATACACGTTCAAAGCTTGAACTTTTTTTTATGTTTATTTATTTTTGAGAGAGAGCACGTGTGTGGAAGGGGCAGAGAGAAGGAGACAGAGGGTCCGAAGTGGGCTCTGTGCCACGGCAACAAGCCTGATTTGGGGCTCCAACTCACGAACTGTAAGACTATAACCTGAGCCGAAGTCGGACGCTCAACCGAATGAGCCAGCCAGGTGCCGCAAAGTTTGAACACCTTTAACACTTGTGATCCAGGATGCTAAGATGGGCGCATCACACAAACTGTTATATTTTTCACATTTCCCTAAACCAGTTAAAAATGATCATGGATGGTGAGGGGCCTGGGTGGCTCAGTCGGTTAAGTGTCCAACTTGGGCTCAGGTCATGGTCTCACAGTTCGTGAGTTCAAGGCCTGCGTAAGGGTCTGTGCTCACAGCTCGAAGCCTGGAGCCTGCTTCCAATTCTGTGTCTCCCCCTCTCTCTGCCCCTCCCCCACTCACACTCTGTCTCTTTCTCTCTCAAAATAAATACAATCAACATTTTAAATTTTTTTTAAAAAATTATGTACTGTGAGGAATTCTAAATGGTGCTCCATGCTGAATAAGGGCCATTTGAAGGACACAACAAAGTGAGAGATCACTCTCCAGGCTTCTAAGTAGTTCTGTGATCCCCCATGTTGCGTTTAGACACTACTTAAATAAATAAATTAAAAAAAAAAAAAAACAGTCAGATGGGTCCAAATTCAAATCCCAGTTCTGTTACTTCTTACCCATGTCATCTGGTCAAGTCACTGAACCTCTCTGACACTCCATTTTCCTCTATAAAATGGAGATCATGGGGCGCCTGGGTGGCTCAGTCAGTTGAGCATCCAACATCAGCTCAGGTCATGATCTCATGGTTTGTGGGTTCGAGCCTCACACTGGACTCTGTGCTGACAGCTCGGAGCCTGGATTCTGCTTCAAATTCTGTCTCCTGCTCTCTCTGCCCCTCCACCACTTGCTCTCTGTCTCCCTTTCTCTCTCTCTCAAAAATAAATAAACATAAAAAAATATTTTTAAATAAATGAATTAAAAATAAATTTAAAATTAAAAAACGGAGATAATGAAGACAATACTAGCCACATCAAAGGGTTTTGAGTCACGTGGATATAAAGTATAGCCATGGCACATAGTCAGAGCCAGTGGCCACTGCAGAGATTCTACAAATGAGACACTCAAGGGTAACATTCTGGTTCAAAGGGGCAGGTACTCAAGGGTCACAGATTACATGTGGTTTTTTGCATTGGTTGATCTCCACGTAGAATAACTTATGGTATTAAAGACATTAAAGCCTCCCATTAACCTTGACACTGCCACTCAGTGACTCATAAATGTAGTTCCCCTCAATGCCCACACCACCATAAAGGTCAGAGTTTCAACATCCTCCAAGGCCAAGCAGGGGAGGGAGGGGCAGAGGGAGAGGGGGCCAGAGGATTCGAAGCAGGCTCTGCGCCGACAGCAGCAAGCCCGATGCGGGGATGCGGGGATGTGAGCTCGAACTCACAAACTGTGAGATCATGAGCTGAGCCAAAGTCAGACACTCAACCAACTAAGCCACCAACGTGCTCCAGCACCATCTTCTTTCATCCTGACCGTTCCACCTTCTTTCAAAACAAAATCCAGAACAATTTTCTTATCTGGTTTTATCTAGCTGGGCCCAACCCCGGGAGGCACATTCAGGAATGAACCAATCTCCTTACAACAACGTGGCCCAGTAGAAGTTTCACAATCACACGCATAACATAACAGGGTCAGGTCCCCAAGTTCAAGTCCTTTCTCTTTTGTAAATGCTACAAGGAATCTGTATTTCTCTTCAGTCTTCTGCGTAAAACAGAGGGGAGCTAATTGATCCAAAACTAATGCTTTAAAACAAGTAACGACTAGGGCGGAAGCCTTATCCATCTCCTGTTCGCCTTGGCCTGTATCTAGGGATGTTGACAAGGGGCACTGTCACCACCATAGCAGACACTCAGGCTGGAGGCCTCACAAGGTCGGTGCTCCCTCGGATATTACCAGCTGGCCGTACAAAGAAGGCAATCCTTGGCATTTAGACAATAATTTCATTCGACTTCAAATTTTGATCCAAACTTTGCTAATGCTATAAATTGCCCCATTAAACGAACACTTGCTAAGCAGTATAACTGAATGAACATGGAGTTTGTGGAGTCCAACCAACCCAGGGTCAAGGCCCTAACGGCCACATACCAGTTGCCACACACCCACTCGGAGAGACACGACATACTTAGTGGGATTGAAACCACATAAAGACCACGGGCACACACGGACTTGACTTCCTCATCTAAACTGACAATAATTGCCTCAACGAGCGGTTTTCATTTAGCACAGTGCCTGATGCAGAAGCATTCCATAAATAAAAACAGGGAATGTTTCCATTTAAAAAAGCTAAAAGTAGAACTTAAACCGTTTAAGCAAAAAAAAAAAAGAAAGAAAGAAAGAAAGAAAAAGAAAAAAAACACAACCAACAAGGAATAGAGTCACTTGGGTGGCTCAGCCGGTTAAGCGTCCAACTCTTGGTTTTGGCTCGGGTCATGATCTCCTGGTTCATGGAATCAAGCCCTGCATAGGGCTCTGCCACTGAGAGCAGGAAACCTGCTTGGGATTCTCTGCTCCCTCTGTCTCTCTCCCTCTGCCCCTCCCCCCACTTGTGGGTGCACACCCGCACTCTCTCTTTCATAAAATGCATACACTTTATATCAGTAAATAAATCGGGACACACTTGGGTGGCTCAGTTGGTTAAGCATCCAAGACTTCGGCTCAGGTCATGATCTCGCGGTTCATGGGTTCGAGCCCCACATTGGGCTCTGGGCTAACACCTCAAGAGCCTGCTTCAGATTCTGTGTCTCCCTCTCTCTCTGCCCCTCCCCTGCTCACACTCTTTCTCTGTCTCTCTGTCTCAAAAATAAATATTAAAAAATTTTAAAATAAATAATAAAAGATAAATATGCGAGGGGGAAAAAAGAACAAATAATATTTATCAAGTGCCCACTACATGTCAGGCACTATTCTAAGTGCTTTATATGTAAAAAAGATACTTGAGATACAGAAAATGGAGGACAATTTAGACTCTATAATAATAAAATAATAGCAAATGCTTACTGAATACTTAGTGCCCTGCACTGTTTTGTTTTTTTCTGAAGATTTTTCTTTTAAGTAATCAATACGTCCAACGTAGGGCTCGAACTTATAACTCTGAGATTAACAGTCACAGGCTCTATTGACTGACTGAGCCACCCAGGCACCCCTACCCAGCACTTTTCTAAGGACTTTAAAAAGAGAGAGAGAGAGGAGAGAGAACGCGAGCGTGTGCACAGGAGCACAAGCGGGGGAGGGGCAGAGAGAGGAAGAAGGAGACTCCTAACTGGGCGTGGAGCCCATGCAGCAGGTCTCGATCCCATGACTCTTGAGATCATAACCGGAGCCAAAAATCAAGACTCGAAAGCTTAACTGACTGAGCCACCTAGGTGCCATGAATATGATAGGACGTTTTAAGTTTTTTAATGTTTATTTATGAGAGAGAGAGAGAGAGAGAGAGAGAGAGAGAGCGCGAGCGGCATGCGCATGCAAGTGGGGGAGGGGCAGACAGAGAAGGAGACATAGAATTGGAAACAGGCTGACAGCACAGAGCCCGATGCAGGGTTTGAACCCATGAACCAGGAGATCATGACCTGGATGCTTAACCGACTGAGCCACCCAAGCGCCCTTGGTAGGACTTTTTAAATTTTCATACAACCCGATGAGGTAGGTACCCATATCCCCATTTCACAAATAAGTACATTAAGGCTCAGAAAGTTAAGTAATCTGGCACTGGGTCACGTGGCTGGAAAGTGGCATCACATCCACTCAAATCCAGGCAGTCGGACTTCACAACCCATGAGACTTGGGGACGGGCACTGCGTTCACCTTTTCTCCAGCCCATTCCCACTTATTTAAAGCTGTGCACTCTAGTCTGCATATAAAACCTGGATTGTATTAAGAGACCATTTATCAAGCTCCTATTATGTGAGATACAATCCTCGGGTGTTAATATACAAATTCACACAACAGTAATATGAGTGGATTACTAATGTGCATAGATGATAATAATGAGCCTTCCCAAGATCACACAGCTATGTTTCCTGCTCTCCGCAAAGCCAAATTTCCCTGAATCCAAGCTACACGCTCTTGCAATTCTCAACGCTGACCACCCACTGCCCATCCCTACCCTCCACCCCCCAAAGCACGTGATCATTCACTAGGAGAGATAGGTTTTTTTTTTAAAGATTTTTTTTTAATTTTTTTTATGGTTTTTATTTATTTTTGAGAGACAGAGACAGTGAGAGCAGGGGAGGGTCAGAGAGAGAGGGGGACACAGAATCCGAAGCAGGCTCCAGGCTCTGAGCTAGCCATCAGCACAGAGCCTGACGCGGGGCTCGAACCCACGAACCGTGAGATCTGACCTGAGCCGAAGCCGGCGCTTAACCGACTGAGTCACCCAGGCGCCCCGGTATTTTTTTATTCTTGCCTCAATATACTTTCTGCTTTAAATCTCTAGCCATTGAAAAAACTATATAATAGTATCTTCTCTTCACCTGAAAAGTACGTTTTTCTTTCCTTTATTTTAAGCAGGAGTTGCACTCAGCCATCAGGACACATTGAATTCTACTCCCAAAAAATCTTGAAAAGCTTCTGTACAGACCTGGGAATCAAGGTTCCTTCTCAGCCTCCGCATAAGAAGTGTCGTTTGTGGCGGCGCCTGGGTGGTTCCATCAGTTAAGCCTCCAACTTCGGCTCAGGTCATGATCTCGAAGTTCCTAAGTTGGAGCCCCGCGTAGAGCTCTGTGCTGACAGCTCAGAGCCTAGAGCCTGCTTCGGATTCTGTGTCTCCCTCTCTCTCTGCCCCTCCCCTGCTCATACTGTCTCTCTCTCTCTCTCTCTCTCTCTCTCTCTCTCTCTCTCTCTCTCATAAATAAACACTAAAAAATTAAAAGCAAAATAGTGCCATTCGTGGGGCACCTGGCTGGCTCCATCAGTTACGCATCTGACTTCAGCTCAGGTCATGATCTCATGGTTCGTGAGTTCAGGCCCCACATCGGGCTTGGCAGTAACAGTGTGGAACCTACTTGACATATTCTCTTTCTCTCTCTCTCTCTCTTTCTCTCTCTCTCTCTCTCCCCTTCCCTCCCTCCCTCTCTCCCTCCCTCCCTCTCTCCCTCCCTCCCTCTCTCTCTCCCTCCCTCCCCCATTCACACTCCCTCTCTCAAAAGAAATTAAAAACTTTCTAAGAAAACTATTTAACAAAAAAAGTGTCATTTGTCCTTTGTAGCTTCATAAACTCTGACCTAACTGCCCTCATGCTTCTACAGAACAGATTCAGTCTCTTCCCAAGCAGACGGAGCAGGGGCCCCAAAACAGCATATGTGTGTTCGGGGCGGTGGGGAGTAAGAGGATGTTCATGAACATTGCGAGCACTTGAAATACGGAGAGGGACTAGGAAAAACAGCTCTTTGGACAGTAATTCACCCTACTTAAATGATTCAGTGTCTAGATAGCCCGGAAGTCAAGCCGTTAAAAGCACTGGGTACTAGGCAGCATGGAAACCAAATAAATTATTTTTAAACTCAACTGAGAAAGCAGTTATCACTTTGTATCTCATTAAAACTAGTTCGGCTAATGGCCTCATAATTTTTTATTTTTAATCTCCAGGGTCTGGAAGCCCAGAACCCAAAGTCTTCAAATGAATCTTGTCATTCCCAGCTGTCATCACTCGTGGTGCTGAAGTTAAGTACAAGATCAGATCCCAGGAATCCTGAGTTCTAATGGAGATCTTGTTGCTACTCAGCAGATGGCCATGGGAAGAGCATTAAGCCCCTGCTCCAGAGTACATCCATGTTAGCGATGGTCAGAATCAGTAGGTGAACCTGCCTATTGTCGTACTAGGAAGAAACAGAGGGGCGCCTGGCTGGCTCAGTTGCAAGAACCTGTGACTCTTGATCTCAGCGTTGTGGGTTTGAGCCCCACACTGGACATGGAGATTACTTTAAAATCTTTAAAAAGAAAAGAACCAAAAGAAACAAAAACTAGTAGAAACAAGCCAATGTGCAGTCTGAAACAGGGCCTCTGTCTATGTAGTTCAAAAGAATCCCATTTAACTTACTCCTGCGAGCAGGAAAAGTGGGCTCAGTTAATCAAGAACATGGATCTTGGAAAAAACATTAGAGAGAGAATGTAAGTTATTTTTCTTCTTTGGTGAGAGTAAGCTTACTAAAGTATAGAAAGCAGATGCCTCAGTGTTGTACTTAATACGGTAGACTATTCTAGAAGGATCTATAGATATCCAAAATACACACAGAATAAAGGCTCTCAGCACAGACAGTGGCCCCAGAGGGACCCTCCAACATATGTCTTTCTTTAAAATCTCCCCTCTCCTTCTCAGAACAGAATGAATAAACAAAAATAAGATTATCCCATTTACCCTACCTAGAAAACGGACCTAATAGAGCGTGATTTACAGGCCTTTGGAAACACAAATGGTCCTAAATTGCGGGCGGCGAGGGGAAGTTATAGAGGCTTTGCCAACTTCCTTGGTGTTGAGTGAATCAGAAGCCTTGGAGGTGATCAGTTTCCTGCCATCTATTTCATATTACTGCTGCTCATTTATTCATTCATTCATTAACTAAAAATGTTTGAATGCTCCATCCCGGATCCTGCACTAGGCAACGACGCAGAAACAGAAATAAAACAAGCCCCGGGAATTTTTTCCATCTACAGCCATTGAAACACACCTATAAACAGTACCGCTAGCGTGACTTTGTATCTTCCTGAATGAAACCGCTCCCACTTACTAAGCACGATTTTGTTGCAGGTGCTATGCTACGAACTCTTAATAACACCCCTTAGAAATCGCATCACTGTATTCAGTTTACATGGAAGTAGGTTTCTGAGTGGCTGAATGGCTTGCCCAAGGTCACACGCACAACATTGTCAGCGGCAGAGCTGGGATTTCAATCCAGAAACGTCTGACCCACGTGTGATGTGGCTATCAGCCAGATGGCTTTTTGTTGTTATTGTTTTCTATCAAGCATCCCAGTGGCTAATAACAAATGTATTTTTTGTCCTATCTAGCTTCCGAAAAGGACAGCACATATTTGTTAACTCAGCCCTAGCACAATGCAGGCAGACTTTTCCTCTAAAAATGAAGGTTCAAAGTGATGGCCAAAACAGTCCTAGGCAAAACGGGCACATTAGCCTAATCATGGTCTGATAATATGACAGATGCAGCATTTATTACCAAAAGACAGAGACTTGGCGGGCATGGTCTCTGGGACTCCGTGTCAGGCCAATTGCAGATCGAAGGGACAAACGTGCTTCCGTTTTTCCTTCAGGGATTATCGCGATCATTTAGCATCACTGGGGATGGGGCAGACCAGTCATAATGCAGCACAAGCAGCAGTTTTTTGGATCACTTGTGATGATGCAGGTCATTGGACAAAGAAACCTGAAAATTCTTTCTCGTACCAGTCACAGTCGCTACTGCACGAGCGTTAACTCTTCAAAGATTCAAATTCCGACAGTAGGAATATTTCCACTGCGGTAACTATGTAGCAAACAGATACTGGATAAATGCATCAGAGACCGTGCTCATCAACTCTCAAATTATAAAAGATCAAGGCCGAAAGGAAACTTCGAAAGCATCTGACCCAACTCTCACTTTACAGACGAGAAAAGCAGAAAAAGGCTTCCTCATAGTCAAAAGGTACCGCTTACTACACACTTAATTCCTCACCTTTCTTGGTCAAAATTAAAAAAGAAAGAAAGAAAGAAAGAAAAGATCCCAGAGGTAAACACAAGTCATTTTGGGTTTACACAACAACACAAGAACTGAAAAGAAAAGCAGTGCGGATATGGCCACAAACTAGCGATGTGACTTTGAGTCAACCCCTTGGGCCTCCATTTTGTCATCTCTAAAATGGGATAACTGCCTTGGACCCAGCTCACGTCCTACGGTTCTTCTGAGGAACAAACAAGAGAATACATGTGGAAAAGGATAATAGTTCTCAGCCCCAAACAGAGCTGGTTTCTGGCGTTTCTCCAGCTCATTTATATAATAGGGCTCCTGTTACCCCCCCAAATCTACTGGCTTCTACCCCCAGACTATCACCCACGCCTCTGGTCTACTCTTTCTAGCCATGGACTAGACCACTTAAATCTTTGAGACAAAAGTGCAATTAGAAAATATCTAACTGTCTCTCTCAGTCTCCCCCCTCTAATCAAGATCCTCTACCTCCTACTAAGTTTCCTTCTAGGGATTTGAGATTCCTTGTTCTAGAATGACTCCCTGTAAAGTGGGCAGGGGGGTGGGAATCAACCCTGGTTTTTCTCCCTTTGTCAGAGTAGGTATGAATCAATATAGAAAAGAGATACCTCCCTCTAATGGTCTTTTTAGGGGCACCTGGGTGGCTCAGTGGGTTAAGCGTCCGACTTCAGCTCAGGTCATGACCTCCCAGTCTGTGGGCTCGAGTCCCACACTGGGCTCCGTGCTGACAGCTCAGAGCCTGGAGCTGCTTCAGATTCTGTGTCTCCTTCTCTCTCTCTTTGTCCCTCCCCTGCTCACGCTCTGTCACTCTCTCTCTTAAAAATGAACATTAAAAAAAATTAAAAAAAAAAAAGAAGAACCTGGGGGGAGCTGGGAACAGACATTTCAGGAATATGCTGTGTCCCTAACAGTAGAGTGACATCATTTGTGCTCCTCTGTCCAGTATTTATTATTCACGGGTCTGAAAGGAAACTGCAGATCTATCATTCTAATGTCTCCAGATACGCATCTGTGCGAGCGTGTGCATGCACGTGCACAGAAACAAACACACACACACACACACACACACACACACACACACACACAGAGGCAAACACACATCATATAAGCCACAGGCATGCACCCTCCCTGGCTTGGTGAAAAAAAACACTCTTGCCCTCTGAGAGGCTTTTCACATTAACGGATTGTGTAGTCCCACTAAGCAGAAAATCAGAGTGACACTTTTTAGAGAAAGGCACACTTGTTCCAATTGTCTTGTCTAAATTATCCAAAGCCCTTACAGTCCTGATACGGTTCACTTAAAGATCATCACTCACGTTACTGAGTGGGCTGCAGCGCGATCCTGCCTACACAAGGTATTCTTCTGGGTGTTGGAAAATGACAGGAGTTAGCTATAGTACTGAATGTGAAGAAAGTAACTCCACCTTGCAAAGTTCCATCAGCACCAAATAAGGGAAGATATTTATCCTGCAGCTGAAGTTAGGGAGGGGAGAGGCAGAGCGATGGGGGCCTTAAGTGATTTGTAATTGAAAATGTTTAAGTCAGCAGACGGGCTGAAGGTCCCCGAAGATGCTGCAAATTAGAAGAGTTTACTAAAAAAAAAAAAAAAAAAAGTCTGTCGGTTTCTCCCAAATCCTTTATTTTATTTGACACAAAAGACAATATTTGTCATGTGTCATTTGTAACTGAGATCAAATGCGCATCATTTTGAAAGAAAATGAAAAAAACGATTGCCTGAACAGGGAGATGGAAATGATTATTTTTAAAAAGTAAAGCAAAACCCAATTAAACACTTCTTGTGCCTTAAAATACTCCCCAAAGAAGAGTCTAAGGTCTTAATTAGCTTTCCTCCTTATCTCCACTAAAACAGGCTCACAAAGTTTTCTATGTCATTTCCACAAAGGCGTTTGAAAAATATGTGATCACCCGCACGGAAGATGTGTAAGCGCATTTCCATCCTATTTGAGACTTATTGCCAGCAATGTGTGTCTGTTTGTACATTTTGACGAATAACGATGGAAAATTATGGAAGATGCTGTTAGGAGAATTGGTTCCATTAGATTAGGAAGGAATATTCTTTCAATATTTCTATAGGCAGAGGTCTAATCTCATAATAAGTGTGATTTACAAAATGAATTTTAAGTCATTTTAATGGAAAGTATTCTCTAAACAGGTATGATAAACTCATTCAGAATTTGATTCTGCTCCATTGTGTTCTTTTTTTTTAGTTTATTTTTATTAATTTATTTAAGTAAGCTCTACACCAATGCCCTGGATAAAGTATCTGCAGATATCCTGTTCCAACCTTAGGTATTTCGCTGAGTACATTTTTTTAAGTCTATTTTCAAGAGAGAGAGTGAATATGATCAGGAGAATGGCACAGAAAGGGAGAGAACCCCAAGCAGGCTCCGCGCGGTCAGCACAGAGCCAGACCTGGGGCTCAATCCCACCAACCACAAGATCAGGACCTGAGCTGAAACCAAGAGTCAGACGGTCAACTGACTAAACCACCCAGGCGCCCAGTGAGTGCATTCTTTACCAAACTTAAGTATATAACTGCTTCTACTAATACAGCTGTGTTGCTTGGGGCGCCCGGTTGGCTCAGTCAGAAGAGCATGTGACTTTGGATCGTGGGTCGTGAGTTCAAGCAACATGCTGGGTGTAGAGATTACTTTAGAAACTAACTTAAAAAAAAAAAGACTTCATTGCCAATGTTTCCACTTTTGATTCTGACCTCCCATTGAAATGCACATTTGGAAGTAGGAGTCATTGTATCACTCTATGCTGTACCCCCCTCCCCAAACTTAACAGAGCTCTTGTTGGGAGTCTGAATCCACCATAATCAAAAAGGAGGTCAGTTACCTCAATGTCCCCTTGCTTCAAAAGCAAAAGGAGTTCTTAGGGGTAAAATATTTGGGTCCTTGATGATCCAATGACCGCTTTTTGCCATGCCCAAAGTTTCTCTGTTGTTGTGTTCTTTTTCGTAGTCCAAGAGTAACTGTAAGACAAAAGAGAAAACAGAGCTATGTCAAGCTCCCCTCTCACGTTCTGTATGACCTTAACTTGCCTACCTCGGGCACCACAACTGCTCCTTTGCTCCACAGCAGCCTGTGAGCAGGCCTGGCACTACCCAGACCAAAGACAATCTGAACACTGATCACTGCCTCCCTTTCAACCAGGGTGGCGTGTAACCCAGGAAGCAGTATATAAATTGGCCTTTCACAGATTTCAGAGTGTTGTGCGCTAGAACACAGCTATAATGAAGGCCTGTTTGAAACATCCCAGGTCCCCATTGCAATCAGTCTCCATTCGTTATTTTATTTTTTAATGTTTTGTTTATGTTTGAGAGAGAGGGAGGGAGCAGAAGAGGGGCAGAGGCAGAGAGGGAGACAGAAGATCCGAAGCTCTGCGAGGACAGCAGAGAGCCCGATGCGCGGCTTGAACTCAAGAACCAGAACTCAAGAACCGTGAGATCATGACCTGAGCTGAAGTTGAATGCTTAACAGACTGAGCCACCTAGGCGCCCCTCCATCCATGTTATATAATAGGCAACCCTACACAGAGCTACATCAGGACAGCCCCATGGCTTCGAACGGTACTGTGGGGGGGGGGGATTCCTTAGACACTCATACGGAAACCGCTTAATAGCATCGAGTTGAACAAAAATCAAAATGGCTGCACTAACCCTTCAGAGAAGCCGAATTTTAAAGTAACCTTTCTCCTCTCTTCCGCAAACCTCCCCTCCGCCTCCTCCCTTCTTAGCCTTTTGTTTCAGGAATCCTCAAGACGTGACAAAGGAGGCTGGCAGGATATACACAACTCCTCTTCAAAACAGGCTTGATCCTGTATTTCCCTACATACACCCCCTCCCCCATGCCCTTTCCCCACCTCCCTCCTGCCCCATCCTGCAGGGAAGCCAGCCCAGCAGGGGAATAAAGCTCTTATGCCTCTTTATCCTCAACTCTGTTTTTGCATCCTATTTTGGCCCCAGAAGCACAGAGGAGGGGTTTTTGCCAACAAATTCCAAGTAGCCAGTATTGTCAATAAAAACGGAAAATCATTACTCTGCATAATAATGGTACTATGATTTAGCACGATAGTCATAATAGTCATGACCTTAACAGCTATCACAAGTGCTTTGGTGCTTTAGGGAGCATGCTATAGGCTTTAGGCACCTTAGCTCATTTAATCCCTACAAAATTCCAGTTAGGTTAATTACTTTCATTTCACAAATGGGTAAACTGAGGCTCAGAATGACCACATTGCCCAAAACCAGAGCAGCTAGCAAGTGAGATAGAGGCGGCATGAATCCTAAGGTCTTCCCAAATTCCTACCCTCCGGTATTAGCATCACAATTAAGAAACGGGACCCAGGCATCAGTAACGTTTCTTTCTTATTTTATTTTACTTTTTCTTAGATTTGTATTTTTTTACATAATCTCTACACCCAGCGTGGGGCTCGAGATCAAGAGTTCCATGCCCCCCTGACTGAGCCGGCCAGGCACCCCTACACCAATGATTTTTAAAAAGACTCCCAAATGTTTCCATATTGCCAAAAAATTTACAGAAGTTTTACTGAATGTTTACTCTCGAAAATGTTTCTAGGATAGCTTAGTTACCTTTATAGGTTGCTATATTAGAAAAACTCCTTTTTCCACCTGGAAATCGTATCTGCAACTCACAAAAAACATTTCACTTCTGATCCCGAAATGCGGGGGGGGATTTCCCCTACAGCAGGCAATTCTCTGCAACACCCCCTCGGTGTCCTACAAGGTAACTCAATCCTGGTACTATCTACCCAAAAGGTAACTTCAGATCCCAAAGGTTAAGGGTTCCGTCCTTCAAGACTGGAACCCGTTCTCCACCTCCACCCCCACCCCCACCACATACACATTTCACAAGCCAGTGGCAAACCCATGCTTCTGACCGTCCAACTGTAGATTGGAGGTTTCAATGACCCCCTCCTAGGATTCAAATAGTTTGCTAGAGCGACTCACACACCTCAGAGAAGTACTTACTTCCGTTCGCCAGTTCATTAAAGGATATGACAAGGGTACAGATGAACACCCAGATAGAAGAAATGCATGCATAAGACCAGGTATAGGGAAGGAGCAAAGAGCTTCCATTATGCCTACAGGTACTCCATTCTCCCCCAAATCTCCCGGAGTTCACCAGTCCGGAAGCTCTCTGAACCTGGTCCTCCTTGGGGCTCTTACAGAGGCTTCCTGGAGTAAACCATTGGCCATTGGCGATGGATTCAAGCCCCAGTCCCTCCCACCTGCCCGGAGGTTGAGGGGTGGGACTGAAAGTTCCAATTCTCTAGTTCTGTGGTTCGAGGCCCTAGCAGGCAACCCCTCATCCTCAGGTGCATTTGAAAAGTGACTCATTAGCATAGCAAAAGATACCTTGATGGCTTTTAACACTTAGGAAATTGCTAGGGTTTTAGGATCTGTGAGCCAAGAACTGCAGAAGAAGAGCAAATATATATACATTAAAAATAAATTTTGGTTATCTGAACAACCAAATATATATTTCTTACAAATCACAATATCACAGTCTACCCGCAGATCACTTCTAGCAAAAACCATTGGAGAAGTCAAAAGAGGCTGGCACATTACTAGAATCCCATTCAGTCATTACTAACTACCCAGCACATCACCACATCCTACGGAAAAGGCCTTCCAGGGTGATGCCACTCAGATTTGCACGTCTCCGTATCTTGTTGGGAGAATGGCCATGTTTGATCTTGGGCAAGTCATTTCTTCTGTCCGTGTTTTACCCTCCTTATGATGGCCATCCCACCCTCTGGTTTCCAGAAGCTGGTGGGAATTTCTAGTAGCCCTTGTCCATGTTCACTCGTAAATCCTTACTTGGAGTCCCTTTATTCAACAGGTGAGGAGTAGATCCAATGGACCTGACCCTATTCTAGGAGCTGTGAATTTAACATTGAATAAACCAGACGAAGATCCAGCCCCTTTGGAGCTTATATGCTGGTCAAAGGAGGGAGACAACAAATAACTCAACAAAAATTCGGTCTCTCTGAATGTGACAAGAGCCAAGGAGGAAAAGAAGACGGAATATGGAGTCAGAGGGGCACTTGGATGGCTCAGTCAGTTTAGTATTCGACTTCAGCTCAGGTCATGATCTCATGGTCCGTGGGTTCGAGCCCTCTGTTTGGCTCCATGCTGACAGCTCAGAGCCTGGAGCCTGCTTCGGATTCTGTGTCCCCCCCTCTCTCTCTGACCCTCCCCTGCTCGCACTCTGTCTCTCTCTCAAAAATGAATAAACATTTCAACAAAGGGATACTTGCACCAGGATGTTTATGATGAGGGAGCATGGGGCGAACTGAGGGCAAACTTCAAGCTGGCACCACCCCCTTCAGGCGGAATACTGTTCTAGTCCTTGGACACTGCCAGCTACCCAAGAACAAAGGAAAGGAGTTTAAGTGTTGGCCATGGTGATGTGGGAAACTAAGACAAATGAGAAGTTAAATTCCTTACTGCCTGCAGCCCATTGACAAGTCCCTGAAATAGGCAGAGCGACCGCCCTCTAGGCACTCCGATGCCTGGATGATGACATGTTGCTGGGAGCAAAAGAGAACCTTAGCTTAACATTATCCTGACCCCTAGGATCCTGTAAAGTCTACTTTAATGTATAAAAATGTCTTGGGAGGGCGCCTGAGTGGCTCAGTCAGTTAAGCCTCTGACTTCAGCTCAGGTCAGATCTCACGTTCGTGGGTTCGAACCCCGCATCAGGCTCTGTGCTGACAGCTCAGAGCCTGGAGCCTGCTTCTGGTTCTGTGTCTCCTTCTCTCTCTGCCCCTCCCACTCTCATGCTCTGTCTCTCTCTGTATCAAAAATAAATAAAACATTAAAAAAATTTTTTTTTAAATTGTTTGAAGACTTTTGCTAGATAGGAAATTCTCAGTCTTGCCCACTATTGTATCTGTTATGAACCAATGAAAGGATAATCCCTGGAGCACCTGGGTGGCTCAGTCGGTTAAGCCTCCGACTTCAGGTCAGGTCATGATCTCGCATTTGTGGGTTCGAGCCCTGTGTTTGGCTCTATGCTGACAGCTCAGAGCCTGGAGCCTGCTTCCGGTTCTGTGTCTCCTTCTCTCTCTGACCCTCCCCCTCTCATGCTCTGTCTCTCTCTGCATCAAAAATAAATAAAACGTTAAAAAAATTTTTTTTAAATGTCTTGGGAAACTGCATCTCAACTCCTCCAATATACATGCTCGTGATCAAACTCCACGCTTTACGGCCCCTGATATGCATCTGAAGGGTCTCATGACTGAGGTCTTACTGAGTGGTAAGAAATGGCACTTTCCTAACAACAGCTAGCCCCTCAAGGTCCTGCAAACCTTGCTTCCAAAACATCTTAGAGACTTCCTCTATCCCTAACCCCCTCCCAACCTGAGGGTGTATAATGAGTTACCCGTCACAACCCCAGTGCAGCTCTTTCTGCCCATGGGCCCTGTCCCTGTGCTTTCATAAAATTACCTATTTGCACCAAAGATACCTTAAGAATTCTTTCTTGGCCATCGGCTCTGAACCCTACTATCACCCCAAAGCCCATCATTTATAGCAGCGCTATCAACAATAGCCAAACTATGGAAAGAGCCCAAATGTACATGACTGATGAATGGAAAAAGAAGAGGTGGTGTGTGTATATCTATACACAGACACACACATACACACAATGGACTATCACTCAGTGATCAAGAAGAATGAAATCTTGCAATTTGCAATGACGTGGATGGAACCATAGAGTATAGTGTTAAGCAAAATAAGTCAGAGAAAGACAAACACCATATGATTTCACTCATATGTGGAATTTCAGAAGCAAAAAAGAAGAGGGGCACTGGGTGGTTCAGTTGGTTAAGCATCCAACTCCTGATTTCAGCTCAGGTCATTCTCACTGATCATGAGTTTGAGCCCTGCATCAGTCTCTGGGCTGATGTGCAGAGCCTGCTTGGGATTTTCTGTCTCCCTCTCCCTCTGCCCCTCCATCATGCTCGCTCTGTCAAAAATAAATAAACAAGAAACAAAATGGTTAAAACAAAACAGATGAACATATGGAAGGAGTGCAAATAAAAAAGAGAGAGGGAAACAAACCATAAAAGACTTTTAAATACAGAGAACAAACTGAGGGTTGCTGGAGGGGGTGGGGATGGAGGGATGGGCTAGATGGGTGATGGGCATTAAGGAGGGCGCTTGTTGGGACGAGCACTGGGTGTCATATGTAAGTGACAAATCACTGAATTCTGCTCCTGAAACCAATATTGCACTGTATGTTAACTAACTAGAACATAAAAGTTTGAAAAGAAAAAAATAAAGTCATACTGTAAAGAGAATAGAAGGTTTTTTTGTTTTGTTTTAAGTAAACTCTACACCCAACATGAGGCTTGAACTTAAGACCCCAAGATTAGGGTTTGCATGCTCTACCAACTGAGCCAGCCAGGTGCCCCTAAGGGAACAGAGAATTAAAGGCAGACAAAAAAGAGATCTGATCTCAGTTCTACCTTGTAAGACGTGTTCAGGCTTGACCAAGAAATGTCACCTCCCTGCACCTTAGTTTCCTTGTCTGGAAAAAATAAGGAAAGTAGTGAACAAACAAATGAAAACTTTTACAAGATCTGGTGTAAAAACAGCTCCTCAATAAAATAATTACAGGGGCACCTGGGTGGCTCAGTCAGCTAGGCATCCCACTCTTGATTTTCGCTCAGGTGGTGATCTCATGGTTTGTGAGTTCGAGACCCATAGGTCAGCGTGGAACCTGCTGGGATTCTCTCTCTCCCTTTCTCTCTGCCCCTCCCCCACTCATGTGGGGGGGGGCGCACACACGCAATGTCTCAAAATAAGTAGACTTTTATAAAATAATAATTAATCACATTTCAAAACATGGAGGTAAAGAGGAACTGGTCCTAGAGAGGAGGCCTGGGATGAAGTCTCAGCTCTAGCCCTCCCCTAGTCACGTGACCACTGGTAAGTCACTCAACCTCTCTGAACCCCACACTCCTCATTTCCTCTATAGAAACAGGACAAGAATCCATGCCTGACCTCAAAGTGTTGCTACATTTAAAAAATTGAACATTGTGAAATACCATCTAAGCATCTGGGGTTTTTTTTTTTCAACTAGATGAAAGAATATGAAGGTAA
This sequence comes from Suricata suricatta, assembly GCF_006229205.1. Classification (NCBI taxonomy): domain Eukaryota; kingdom Metazoa; phylum Chordata; class Mammalia; order Carnivora; family Herpestidae; genus Suricata; species Suricata suricatta. The sequence goes on from NC_043717.1 coordinate 81,286,045, forward strand.
AGAGTGAAATGTGATCAGACAACTTGTATCAGCTCAAGGTTCAGGATCCTGTATTTACAGACCAGTGGCAACACAAATAGCCATTCCAAGCTATTTTTCACAAAAATCTCAAAAAACAAGCAATTCAGTTACTCTGTAGCACCACATCTTAACTTTTCTGGCCACCCAATTCTAACAGAATTGTTCTTTGTGGTTTTGTTTTTCTATATAAACTTACCGGACGACAGACGTTTGTAACTGTTATCCAAGCCTGCCATTGTACAAATGAGGAAATGAGGCCCAGAAAGGTAACATGCCTAAGCCAAGCCATTCAGGGAGTTAGCGAGCCATCCAGAAGCAAAATCAGATTCCCTTGACTCCCTCCAGTGCTCTTCACATTCTGGAAATCTTCTCTGTTCCATCCTGTTTCTGAGCTTCTGTCCTGCCTATTTTAGTGCATTTTGAAAGGGATCTTTGCTTCTAAAACGTACTCCCTAGCTAGTTTTCTGGAGATCTCTCTGTTTCCTTATCTGATTGCAGGCACATGCACATAGGAAAGGGGCCTGTCACAAATCTCTCGTACTGGTTCACATGGGTTCACGTGGTTCACACGGGTTCAAGTACACATTCATTTCTCTGCGGCCATTCAAACAGACTACAATAAAATTCCACTTACCCTTATAAAAAACCATATTGGAATAAAAGAAAAAGAAAGGAACAGGTGGCTTTATAAACCAAAGACCATTAAAACCCACAAATAGGCTAAACTGCCAGAAAAATTCTAGCGTGGCCAAAAACAACAAAGCATGGTATCTTGGCCAAAGGCTGGCCAAATGTAGGGACTCTACGGAGAATAAGAAACACTGTATAGATACGACTCACCATCCAACCCATCCCTGCTAACTACCACTCTACTATTTCTACGAGTTTGACTACTTTAAACTCCACACACAAGCTTGCGCAGTATTGTCATTGTGCATCTACCTAGTTTGCTTAGCATAATGTCCTCCAGCTTTACCCATGTTTTCACAAACTGCACGACTTCCTTTTTTGTCGTGGCTGATATTCCATTGTTTACATGTCCCACATTTTCTTTACCCATTCATCCATGAATAGACATTCAGCTTTTTTTCCGTATCTGAGCTATTATGAATAATGCTGAAAAGAACAAGGGGCTGCAAGATATCTCTTTGAGATTCCGACTTTATTACCTTTGGATATATAGCCAGAAATGGGATTTTTGGCTCATTCAGTAGTTTTATTTTTAGTTATTTTAGGAACCTCCATACGTTTTTCCCAACTGACAGTACCAATTTACATTCCCACCAAGAAAGTCCAAGGGGTCCCTTTTCTAGACATCTGGCTAATGGGTTTTTTGTCTTTCTGATAATTGCTATTCAAAAATGTGCGAGGTGATATCTCATTATGGTTTTGATTTGCATTTTCCTGATGATTCATAATGGTGAACACATTTTCATATACCCTTTGATGATTGGTAGGTCTTCTTTTGAGAAAGAATCCTATTCAGATCCTATGTCCGTTTTTAAGGGGGTTTTGCTATTTGGTTGTAGTAAGTCCTTATGAATTTTGGACATTAACTCCTTATCAGATAGATGGCTTTCAAACATTTTCTCCAATTTTATGACTTGCCATTTTACTCTGTTGAGTGTTTCCTTTGCTTTTAAGAATATTTTTAGTTTTGTTTTGTATTGTTTGGTTTGTTTTCCTAAAAAATTTTATGATTTGGGCACCTGGGTGGCTCATTTGGTTAGGTGTCTGACTCGATTTCAGCTCATGTCGTGATCTCATGGTTTGTGAGATTGAGCCTCATGTCGGGCTCTGCCCTGACCAGGCAGAGCCTGCTTGAGATGCTCTCTCTCTCTCTCTCTCTGCTCCTCCCTGACTCACGAGTGCACATGTGTGCTCTTTCCCTCTCCTTCAAAACAAATAAATAAACTTTGGGTGCCTGGGTGGCTCAATTGGTTAAGTATCTGACTCTTGATTTGAGTTCAGGTCATGATCTCATGGTTCGTAGTTTGAACTCCACGTCAGGCTCCGCGCTGACAGTGCAGAGCCTGCTTAGGATTCTCTCTCTCTCTCCCTCTCTCTCCCTTTCTCTCTGCCCCTTAAAGTTTTTTTTTTTTTTTGAGAGAGAGAGAGTGCATGAGCAGGGGAGGAGCAGAGAAAGAGGGAGAGGGAGGATCCTAAGTAGACTCAGCACAGTCATCATGGAGCCTGAGGTAGGACTCGATCCCAGGAACCATGAGATCATGACCTGAGCTGAAGTCAAGTCAGACACTCACCCCACTGAGCCACCCAGGCGCACCACCCCAAAAGATTTTTAGTTTGATATAATCCCACTTGTCTTTTTTTTTTTCTTTTATTGCCTGTGCTTTTGGTATCATATCCAAGAAACTTGACATTAGTGTCAGGAAGCATTCTGTGTTTTCTTCTAGTAGTTTTACAGTTTTGGTCTTACATTCAAGTCTTTAATCTATTTTGAGTTGTTTTTTTAACATGGTGTGAGATAAGGTTTCGGTTTTATTCCTATGCATGTAGATACCCAGTTTTCCCAAACATCATTTATTAAAGAGATTATTCTTTCCCCATTGTGTATTCCTGATGCCTTTGTCAAAGATCAGTTGACTGTAGATGTGTGGACTTATTTCTGGGTTCTCTATTCGGTCCTATTGGTCTTTATGTCTATTTTTATGCTAGTACCATATTTTGATCACTAGAGCCTCCTAATGTATTTTGAAATCAAGAAATGTGATGCCTCCAGGTTTGTTATTTTTGTTGAAGATTGCTTTAGCTATTTGAGGTCTTTTGTGGTTCCCTATAAATGCAAAGGCTTTTTTTTTGTTTCTGTAAAGAAGGTCATTGAACAAATTCCTAAAACATACAAACTACCAAAAATCAATTGAGAAGAAATTAAAAAACTCAAACAGATCAATATCAAATAAGGAGACTGAATCAATCATCAAAAATCTCCCAACAATGGGGGCGCCTGGGTGGCTCAGTCGGTTGGGCCTCCGGCTTCGGCTCAGGTCACATCTCACGTTTTTGAGTTCGAGCCCCGCATCAGGCTCTGTGCTGACAGCTAGCTCAGAGCCTGGAGCCTGCTTCAGATTCTGTGTCTCCTTTTCTCTCTACCCCTCCCCCTCTCATGCTCTGTCTCTCTCTGTATCAAAAATAAATAAAACATTAAAAAAATTTTTTTTAAATCTCCCAACAATGAAAAGCACAGAACCAAATGGCTTAATGGCTGAATTCTAGCGAATATTCAAAGAAGTATGAACACTAACCCTTCTTGTTTTTTAAAAAATCTTTATTTACTTTTGAGAGAGAGACAGACAGACAGAGCACGAATGGGAGAGGGGTAGACACAGAATCAGAAGCAGGCTCCAGGCTCTGAGCTGTCAGCACAGAGCCCAATGTGGCGCTCGAACCCACGAACTGTGAGGTCATGACCTGAGCCAACGTTGGACTCTTAACCAACTGAGCCACCCAGGCACTTCAACACTAACTCTTCTTAACGTCTTCCAAAAAATAGAATAGGGAACACTTCCAAACTTATTTTATGAGGCCAGGATTGCGCTGATACCAGAGCCAGACAAAAACACAGTATGATGAAAAAACCACAAGCCAATATCCCTGATGAACACAGATGCAAAAATTCTCAAGCAAATGCTAATAAACTGAATTCAACAAACCATTAATAGGATCATACACCTGGACCAAGTGGGATTTATCCCTGGGAGGCAAGGATGGTTCAATGGATGCAAAGCAATTACTGTGATAGTACACATGAACAAATTAGAAGGAAAAAAACCCACATGATCATCTCAATAGCTATAGAAAAAGCATTTAAAAAAGCTAAACAGCAATTCAGAATTTAAATGCTCAACAAGAGCCCAGACACTGACGGCACAGAGCCTGCTTGGGATTCTCTCTCTCCCTCTGTCTCTGCCCTTCCCTCACTCTCTAAATAAATAAATAAATAAATAAATAAAATGCTCAACAAAATAAGGGCACTTGGCTGGCTCAGTCAGAAAAGCAAGTGACTCTTGATCTTATGGTCATGAGTTTGACCCCATGTTGGGTGTAGAGATTACTAAAAAAATACATACACCTACAAAGAAAAAAAAAGGAAAGAAAACAAGCCTTGGCATTGGGTGGAGAAAGGCTGTGCACTGGTGATGGGAATGTAAATTGGTGTGGCCACTGTGGAGGACAGTATGGCGGTTCCTCAAAAAGTTTAAAATCGAACTACCAGAGGATCCAGTAACTCTACTACTGGCTATTTACCCCAAGGAAACACAAACCCTAATTCAAAAAGATATATGCATCCCTATGCAGCTCTATGTTATTGCAGCATTATTTACCATAGCGGAGATATGGAAGCATCCTAAGTTGCTGAGGAATGGCTAAAGATGCAGTGTATATATACAAAGGAGTATTTCTCAGCCATAAAGAAGAATGAAATCTTGACTTTTGCAACGACATGGATGAACCTAGAGAGTATTAATGTAACTAAAAGGAGTCTGAGAAAGACAAATACCATAGGATTTCCCTTATAGGTGAAATCTAAAACCCAAAATACATAAATAAATAAATAAAAAGAACAAACACCAAAAAAGCACAGACCCATAAATACAGAGAACTCACAGTTGTCAGAGGGGAGGGGAAAGGGGGTGGGCAAAGTGAATGAAGGGGAGTAGGAGGCACAGGCTTCCAGTTACGGAATGAATAGTCACAGGGATGAAAGGTACAGGGGAGAGAATATGGTAACTGTTATTTTAATAGCCTTGTAGGGTGACAGATGGGAGCCACAGTCGCGGTGAGCACAGCACAATGTGTATACTTACCGAATCATCATGTTATACACCTGAAACTCATGTAACACTGCATACCAACCACACTTCAGTTAGCAAAATTAAATTATGAAAAAAAATGTCAGTGCCTCCGATGGACTAGTCTTATGACAAGTCTCCGTAGACACATGTGGCTAGGGGCTACTGTGTGGACCAGTGTAGCCATGTAATATTTCCATCATCTCAAAAAGCTTTATAGCACAGCACTGCTCTATAATAAAACAGAATACTACTTCTTGCCCATGAAAAGTTACTCAAATGTTTCCCCTCAGTTGTTTTTTTTTAAGTTTATTTATTTACTTTGAAAGAGACAGAGAGAGATAGAGACAGAGAGAGAGTGGGGAAGTGGCAGAGGAGGACAGAGGATCCGAAGCAGCGGGGCTCGAACCCATGAACCATGAGATCGTGACCTGAGCTAATGTTGGACATTTAATGGACTGAGCCACCCAGGCTTCCCTCCTCTCAGTTATTTCTTATCCAGAATAAATAGCCCTACTTCCTTCAACATTGGGGAATGGTTGTATTAGTTTTCTAGAATTGCATAACGATTAATATAAATGAGGTGGCTTGGAATTTTTTTTAATTTTTTTTACATTTTTGTTGTTTATTTTTTTCATTTATAGTTTACTGTCAAGTTGGTTTCCGTATAACACCCAGTGCTCCTCCCCACAAGTGCCCCCCACCATGCCCATCACCTCCCTCCCCCCTCCCCCCTCCCCCCCCCCATCAGCCCTCAGTTTGTTCTCAGTATTCAAGAGTCTCTCATGATTTGCCTCCCTCCTTCTCCCCAACTATTTTTCCCCCTTCCCCTCCCCCACGGTCCTCTGTTAAGTTTCTCCTGTTACACTTATGAGTGAAAACATATTATATTTATTTATTATTGAGAGACAGAGAGAGACAGAGCACGAGCAGAGGAGGGGCAGAGAGAGAGGGAGACACAGAACCTGAAGCAGCCTCCAGGCTCTGAGCTGTCAGCACAGAGCCCGATGCAGGGCTCGAACTCACAAGCTGTGAGATCATGACCTGAGCCAAAGGCAGATGCTTATCTGACTGAGCCACCCAGGCACCCGACCAAATGAAGTGGCTTAAAACGACATTCATGTATCTCATGATTCTGGAGGTCAGAACTCAACAGGCTCACGTGGGTTCTGCGCTCTAGTATTCAGAAAGCCAAAACCAAATGGTTGACCAGACTGGGCTCTTACCTGGAGGCTCTGGGGGAGAACGGCTTTCAGGTTCATTCAGGTTGTTGGCAGAGTCACGTTCTGTGAGGCTCTAGGAATGAGTTCCCCATTTTCTTTCTAGTTGTCAGCCAGGGATGCTTTCAGCTACTAGAGGCTGTTCTTCGCTCCTTCCCTTGGACCCCCATCATTCATTCTCTCCACTGCAAAGCCAGCAATGGTGCCTCGAATCCCTCTGAACTTCCCATTATGCTACAAGGCAGAGAAAACTCTCTGTTTTTAAAGGGCTCGTACGATTGGATTGGTCCCACCTGGATCATTGACCTACCATACGGTCAACAGACAAGTAACTGCAAAAATCCTTACACAGGGATGTTGTCATATTCACAGTCTGAGGATTAGTATGGGAAATCATGGAAAGCCATCTTAGAATTCTGCTTACTGCAAATGATTTCCTGTAACTATCTAGTCATGGCTTTGACACCTATATTTTCTTTTATTTTTTTTTAAGTAGGCTTCATATGCAGCACAGAGCCCAACATGGGGCTTGAACCCACAACCCTGAGATCAAGACCTGAGCCGAGATCAGCAGCTGGATGCTTAGCCAACTGAGCCACCCAGGTGCCTCAACACCTATACTGTCTTTTTCTTTTTCTTTTTTCTTTTTAACATTTCTTCATTTTTGAGAGACAGAGCATGAGTGGAGGAGGAACAGAGAGAGAGGAAGACACAGAATTCAAAGCAGGCTCCAGACTCCAAGCTGGCAGCACAAAGCCCAATGCGGTGCTCGAACCCACTGACCGGGAGATTGTGACCTGAGCTGAAATTGGACCCTCAAACGACGGAGCCACCCAGGCACCCCAACACCTGTATTTTCTAAAGAGCTGTTGGCATAATGTTTATAGTCAACAATGCTGTATTATAAACTTCAAAGACGCTGGAAGACTAGAACTTAATTGTTATCACCACACCACACACACACACACACACACAGACACAAAATGATAATGACGTAATAGAGACATTAGCTAACACTACAGTGGTAATCATACTGCAATATAAAAATGTACTAGATCAACACATTGTACACTTTAAACGTACACAATGTTATATGTCAATTCAATCTTAGTAAACATTTTTAAAAATAAAGAGCAGTTGGGGCACCTGGGTGGCTCAGTCGGTTAAGCGGCTGACTTCAGCTCAGGTCATGATCTCACAGTCGTGGGTTCGAGCCCCACTTCAGACTCTGTGCTGACAGCTCAAAGCCTGGAGTCTGCTTCTGATTCTGTGTCTCCCTCTCTCTCTCTAATGGTCCCCCGCTCATGTTCTGTGTTTCCCTCTCTTAAAAATAAATTAAAAAATAAATAAAAGTTGGGGCACCTGGGTGGCTCAGTCAGTTGAGTGTCTGGCTTCAGCTCGGGTCATGATCTCAGTTTGTGGGTTTGAGCCCCATGTCAGGCTCTGTGCTGACAGCTCAGAGCCTGGAGCCTGTCTTCAGATTCTGTGTCTCCCTCTGTCTCTTGATTTCAGCTCAGGTCATGATCTCACATTTTGTGAATTTCAGCCCTGCAATGGGCTCTGTGCTGACAGTGTGGAGCCTGCTTGGGATTCTCCCTCTCTCTCTGCCCTTCTCATGCTTTCTCTCTCCCAAAAATAAATTTAAAAAAATTAAAAATATGTAACACAGAATATCACACAAAATTAGTAAAGGCAGTGGCTTCAAAAAAAGTTTAGCAAAATTTCAGATTTAATACTAATATTAAATGACTTTTTAAATTTTCCTTTTTATGTTTTTTATTTATTTTTGAGAGACAGAGAGAGACAGTGCAAGCAAGGGAGGGTCAGAGTGAGAGAGAGACAGAATCGAAGACAGGCTCCAGGCTCTGAGCTGTCAGCAGAGAGCCCGAAGCCGGGCTCAAACCCACAAAACGCGAGATCATGAACTGAGCCGAAGCAGGACGCTCAACCAATTGAGCCACCCAGGCGCCCCTAAATGATGACTTTCCCATTATTCTCACCTGATTCCCCTTGCTAGCTCCTTCAAAATGCCACGTTTCGCAAAAATACTTCCCTATGTTATGGCTTCGTGGAAAAGATGGTAATTAGTAATTGGGACACCTTGCAAGCTGGAGCGTGATATTCTAGAACATTTGAATCCTGGGGCGCCTGGGTGGCTCAATCAGTAGAGCGTGCAGTTCTTGATCTGAGAGTCGTGAGTTCAAGCTCCATTGTGTGTAGGGCTTACTTAAAAAATAATTAAATCATAAAACTTCTGAAATAAAGAGTTTGAGTCCTACCTCCTAGGAAAACAAGATGAACAAATGGCGAAGCAATGGCAACCTTCTCCCACCGGAAGTACCAACTGGGGGAGATATTGAAACCATATCGTACACGCACCGAGGGTCTTCTCTTCGAGAATTCACGCACATCCTGTGGATCCATGTTTTCACGCATGTTTCCCTTCTTTACAAAATGCAGATACAAAATATCTACCTTCCTCACCTCAGCGGCACAGGGTGGAGAGGAAGAAAGCCAAGAAACAATGGCATGAAGGTTGTTTTCCCTCTCTGGCTTTATCGGGGTAAATTGAGAAATAAAAATTATCTCCATTTAGGGGCGCCTGGGGGGCTCAGTCGGTTGAGCATCTGACTTCGGCTCAGGTCATGATCTCATGGTTCTTGGGTTTGAGCCCTGCGTCAGGCTCTGTGGTGACAGCTAGCTCAGAGCCTGGAGCCTGCTTCTGATTCTGTGTGTCCCTCTCTCTCTGACCCTCCCCTGCTCGTGCTGTCTCTCAAAAATAAATAAAAAACATTAACATTTAAAAAAAATTATCTCGATTTAAAGTGTGCAACTTGATGTTTTGATATTCGCACGCATTGTGAAATAATCACCACAGGCCAGCTATGTGGCATGTCCATCACCTCATACAGTTACCCTTTTCTTTTTTTGTGTGGTGAGAACACAAGGCCCACTACTCCCTTGACGAATTTCAAGTATACAACACTATACAGTAAAACCTGGGTTTGCGACCATGACTTGTTCCGGAAACATGCCTGTCATCCAAAGCACTTGTGTATCAAAGCGAAGGTCCCCACGAGAAAGAATGGAAACTCAGATGATTCGTTTCACAACCCAAAAATATTCCTATAAAGTGATTACAACACCGTCATAGAGTACAAAATAATGAAGAAAATACAAAATATAAAGAAAAAGCTGAACCTGTACTTACCTTTGAAAACCTTCGTGGCTGGTGTGAGGGAGACCAGAGAGGAGAGATATTAAGCAGGACGAATTTCACTATCACGAACGGAATCACTGCTATCTATTGGCTCAATGGAATCTTTTTCTTTTTGTGCAACTTTAATAAGGAACCTATCCAAGGACACTTGTTTTGGCCTCCTTTTGCCGATTTCGCGGAAATATGACATTGCATTGTTGTTAAACAGATTTCATCCCTCCTACTGCTATGGCCTTATTTGGGTGGTGCTTTTCTACAAAATTTTGCATGATTTCCCACATTTACACATTTCCCTAATCTCATTTGAAGTGAGGTATTCCTCCAAACTTTTCTCCTCCTCTGCAGACGAGATGCAGAAGTAGACTTCTCATAAAATCTTGCAATTTCGGCCACGCTAAAACCTTGTTCACACTTACTAATGATTTCCTTCTTAACTTCCACCATAATCAACTCCTTCTTCTTGCCGCTTTTCTTTTCAACCTTTTTCCACATGGGGGCCATTGTATATGCTCACTCGGATGTGGACGACAGCACAGTATGAATAAACTCTTGTCATCTACTGTATTTAATGTAACTGGCAGTAAGGCAGCAGAGGACAGGGTCTAGATCTGCAGGCAGCCTGGCCTAGAATGAAGCAAAGCAGTCCTACGCCTCCTCTTGTATGCAGAAGCAAAGGACTGTCCATCGGGGCTGTGAAGGGACAAAATACACTAGCGCCTGCTGTGGGCGCCTTGCAGCGTTTTCAAAAATCACTGATTTCTGCCAAACACCGCAGCCTGAGACCGAGCATCCAGCATGGGAGACGGTCACCCACAATCCCACACTGAGAGAGAGAGAGAGAGAGAGAGAGAGAGAGAAGAACCATTGGCTCAGTTGTGATCACGTGACGTTCAGCAGCACGTAATACTCGTATTGCAAGACATCTCTGTTTATCCAGTGAAAATTTATTAGAAATGTTTGCTTGTTTTGGGGAACACTCGCAGACCAAGTTACTCACAACCCAAGGTTTTACTGTACATTCACATTGCGGTACATTAAATCTCTAGAATTTACTCATCTGGCATAACTGAAACTTTCTACCCCTGTGACCAACGATTACTATTATTAGTGCAGGGAACACAGGAGGAACTTACCTCATTGAATTCCTGTGACTTCAGGCAAGATCACGCGAATGTATCACTTTGCAATTTCCTCATCTTCAAAATGGAGACGATATATGGATTAGCAATTCTAGAATGAAAAATAACTTACACTTCACACAGCTTTCTACTTCCCTGGACAACAATGTTGCCTCGAGTGAGTATAAAAGTCCATAAGCACACTGAGTGAATGACACCCAAAGGAGGGATCCTTACTAATCATTTCCAGGGGCGTAAGCCGACCTTCCCTTAGTCTGCTCCCAGCGTACTTTTCCCCCGATATTCCACAAGACGCCACACCTGTTTACAGAGGTAATACTCATAGCGCTAACTCTGGCTATTTTTGCAAAGGGCTTTCACAAACCAGCAGTATCTCCAGAATGTTTGCCAAGTCTTGCTAACTCCAAAGAAATTGTCCCTTCTTCAATATCCCTGCTTCGACTTTTCCCAAGGTCCGTTTTCCTTGGTATTGACCGTTGTGTCAGAAGAGATACCATAAAGCTTACCTTAAAGAGTTCTTCAAAATGGAGTCTAACCCCACCTTTTCTTTAAAAAAAAATGTTTATTTCTAGAGAGACAGAGAATGAGCAGGGGAGGGGCAGAAAGAGAAGGAAGGAGAGAATCTCAAGCAGGCTTCGGGCTGTCAGCCTGGATCCCAATTTGGGGCTGGATCCCACAAACTGTGAGATCATGACCTGAGTGGAAAACAAGAGTCATACACTTAACTGACTGAGCCACATGGGCACCCCTAGTCCCACTGTTTCTAAATGAGGAAACTGAGGTACAAAGATGTTAGGGTCATAGAACTCAGTCTCATGATCACACTCATCTATTCAGCCTGGTCTGAGCTTCTGACTACCCATATGTGTAAAAGCCTATAAAAATCTGACTGATTCCTAAGGCCAAAGAAGAAACATGGACCAGGCTAGTGCCCCATAGCAAAAGCTGAGGTTAGCTCCAGTATGGCCAGTTTATCCATTTCATATTGTCCAGTGAGATAATGCCTAAAATGATTCTAGACTCATAGAAAATTTGCAAAAATAGTCCAGAGGGTTCACATAGACCCTGTACCAAGCTTCTCCAAATGTTAACGCCTTGTGTAATCTTGGTAAAATTAGCAAAACCAGGAAATTAACACAGTATAGTGCTATTAGCTAAACTACAGACCTTACTTGAATTTCACCTAATGTCCCTCTTCTGTTCTAGTATCCGATCCAGAATCCACATTGGAAATATTTGTTGTGTTTCTTTGCTATCTTCCAGTCTGTGATCGTCCTTTAGTATTTGACTTCCATGATCGCGACACTTCTCAAGAATGCTCGGCATTGTTCTGTGGAATAGCTCTCAATTATGCCAGACCATTGTAGAGAAGTCCAAATCTCATGGTTCCATTAAGTGGTGCCCTCATTTTTTAAGGTTATTTATTTATTTATTTTGAGAGCGAGGGAAAGAGAGAGTGAGTGTGAGTTGGGGAGGGACAGAGAGAGAGGGATAGAAACCCAAACAGGCTCCATGCCATCAGTGCAGAGCCCCATGCGGGGTTCGATGTTAACACCGTGAGACCATGACCTGAGCCCAAATCAAGAGTCAGATGCTTAATGAACTGAGCCACCCAGGAGCCGCTGATTTCGCATCTTGATCAGGCTCATATGTTTTACGACTCATCTCCACTTAAGTAGTATCTGTCTTTGTTTTGTTTTGTTTCACTTACTTATGACCATTCCATAAATGATTGCAGTCAAATGTATCATCTCTCATTTGCCGGAATTAGACTCACTATTCTTCAAGTGTCTCTGGATAACCACCTCGTGACGCATTGTGAGTAATGAGAAACTACTGGGACCTAGGATGTGAAACTGATTAATGTGTCCATTACATGTCCATCATGAGTTTGTGTTGTTACCTGGCTGGGTGAATTATGACAGGGTATGTAACGAAGCTGAACAACTGCACAGAGGTACAGTCAAAAGCCATGAAAACATGATGTGTGTGAAAACACAAGCCATAGGAGGGCCAGGCAATGTTAACTCAAGCTGGTCAGATCCCAAAGCCCCAGAACCTTCAAGTTCTGGGGGATGTTGGTCATGACGGACAGCAGAAAACACTCCAGGGGGGCGCCTGGGTGGCTCAGTTGGTTCAGGGTCCACCTTCAGCTCAGGTCATGATTTCACGGGCTTGTGAGTTTGAACCTCGCACAGGCTCTGTGCTGACAGCTTGGAGCCTGGAGCCTGTTTCTGATTCTCTCTCTCTCTCCCTCTCTCTCTCTCTCTCTCTGTCCCTCTCTCTCAAACAAAAATAAACTTTAACAATTTTTTAGAGGCGCCTCGGTGGCTCAGTTGGTTGACCGTCTGGCTTCGGCTCAGGTCATGATCTCACGTTTGTGGATTCTAGCACCGCATTGGGCTCTGTGCTGACAGCTAGCTCAGAGCCTGGAGCCTGCTTTGGATTCTGTATCTCCCTCTCTCTCTGACTCTCCCCTGCTTGCGCTGTCTCTCTGTCTCTCAAAAATAAATAAAACACATAAACATTTTTTTAAATAGTTCTGAGAACTTAAAAAAAATAATAATTAAATTAAAAAAAATTTTTTTGCTTAAAAAAACACCCTGGGGGCAACTGGGTGGCTCCATTGGTTGTACGTCCAACTCTTGATTTTGGCTCAGGTCATGATCTTGCAGTTTTGTGGGTTCGAGCCCCATGTAGGGCTCTGCACTGAAAGCGTGGAGCCTGCTTGGGATTCTGTCTGCCTGTCTGTCTCTCTGCCCCTCCTCTGCTCGCACTGTCTCTATCTCTCTCAGAATAAATAATTAAACTTTAAAAAAACACCCCCGATTTCACCCCATCCTTTGATATAGCATGTTTGCATCATAAAATAACAGTACCCATCATAAAATAGAAGATGCATCCCTATGGAAGAGGCCTGCCTGGATAAATAATCTTGGGCAAATCCTGGGGGGCTTGCTTGGCTCAGTAGGAAGAACATTCGACTCTTGACCTCGGGGTTGTAAGTTCCAGCCCTATGCTGGGTATACTGATTAGTTAAAAATAATATCCTTTGAAAAAATCTTGGGCAAATCCCTTACTGTCTCTGAAATATTGGCAGTTGGGGTAGGGGAGGAAAGAGAAAGGAAACAACATAAAGGAAAAGGCATCAGATACCATGAGGAGCTGCCATGGTACCAAAATCATGCTCTTCGGATAAAGCCCCACTCCAACATACCCCCAAGAGTTGAAGATGTGGCTGATAGTGAATTTTTTTCCTATCTTCTGACTGCTTGTCTTCTTTATCTGGGTCTCCAGCCCTTTGTGCAATTTCTATGATGGTACAGTCTTTTCAGGTCTTTCTCCTGACAATGGAGGCTTCTTGGAAGCAATGGGCAAAGCTTCTGTTGGGGCATACAGTGATCGGGAAGTGTTGGCCGAATGAATTCACGAACAATGAATCAATGAAAAACTGTATCTCATTTGAACCTTCCGATAACCCTGAAGAGTAAGCAGGACAGGATTTCCATTTCAATGAAGAAAATGAGCTTAAAGGACAGGCCTGTGGTCTCTTGGCTTAAGTGATTTCCACCACACTAGGACGAGGGAAAATAAAGAGAATAACCCAAATGGAATCCCAGATTTGTCCCACACCTTATGCTAAGCCAAGAGTAGCAAACTCGAATGCCTTTAAAGGTCCACAGGTCATCTAAATGTGCACAGAGGACATCAGAAAATACAAGTGGCAGGAATAATGGCCCAGTGGAGGGTACGCATGGAATGAGACAGTCAAATCATGTCTTAAATCACATTCAGTCTGAGGGACCCATGGGTCATGGCCCCGTGGGCTCCTTCACACCCAAGATCTCATTTATCTGCCATGCAACCTGTAAGGTCTGCATTACCAACCCCCTTTTACAGCCGAAGCTGTTGGGGTTTAGAGATCTAAGCGTCTTGGTCTACCTGCTATTGTGTGTCCAAGTCGGGGAATCAAGCACGTGTCTAGGGGACCTTGTCACCTGGAGAGGCAGAATATCTGACTTTCATTTCATAATCGCTGATAAGCAGAGGAAGATCAAAGGAAGAGACTCAGTAAGACTAAGGCTATAGATGAAGTTATTGCATTTTGCCGTGTCTCCACTTTAGCCCCTTTAATTTTTAGAACATCCAACAGAAAAATATTTTAAAGACCCTCCATTCCAGGAGCACCTGGGTGGCTTAGTCATAAGCATCCAACTTGGGCTCATGTCATGGTCTCATGGTGCGTGAGGTCTAGCACCAAGTCAGGCTCGGTACTGACAGTGCAGAGCCTACTTGGGATTCTCTCTCTCCCTCTCTCCCTCTCGGCCCTTCCCCCACTTGCACACACGCGTACTTTCTTCAAAATAAATAAATAAAGATAAAAAAGAAAAGATCTAGGGCGCCTGGGTGGCTCAGTTGGTTGAGCTTCTGCTCATATCATGATCTCATGGTTTGTGGGTTCGAGCCCCACTTCAGGCTCTGTGCTGACAGCATGGAGCCTGGAGCCGGCTTCAGATTCTGTGTCTCCCTCTGTCTCTCACCCACCCCTACTCACGCTGTCTCTCTCTCTCTCTCTCTCTCTCTCTCTCTCAAAAATAAATAAAACATTAGAAAAAAAATTTTTTAATTAAAAAAAAAAGACCCTCCAATCCAGTGTTCTTCAAACTACCAGTCATCTCTCCTTGCTTGATCATAAAATCAGTTTCTGGGTTCACAATAGGCAATTCAAATAATAACAGAAAATAATAGAAAATATCAGAGTCCACCCATGATTAGGGGCACGTATGATTTTGTGAAATTTGTAGACATGGTAAAAAGTAAATTAAAAAAATTTTTTTGAAGTTTATTTACTTAGAGAGAGAGAGAGCAAGTGAGTCTGGGGAGGGGTGGGGCGTGGACAGAATCCCAAGCAGGCTCCTTGCTGTCAGGGCAGAGCTCGGCTTGGGGCTCAATCTCGTGAACTGTGAGATCATGACCTGAGCTGAAATCAAGAGTCAGACTCTTCACTGAGGCTCCAAGATGCCTTTAAAATAAATTTTTGGAAAACTCACTTTGGGGGCACCTGGGGGACTCAGTCAGTTGAGTGTCTGATTCTTGATTTGAGCTCAGGTCATGATCCCAGGGTAGCGGCCTGGAGCTCCACGTTGGGCTCCCTGCTCAGCTTAGATCCTGCCCGGGATTGTCTCTTTCTCTCCCTCTGCCTCTCTCCCATTCAAGCTCTCTCTCTAAATAATAAGTGAATAAATATGCACTTTGGAAATCTACTTCTCTGGTCCAAACCCTTGAGTCCACAGATAAAGAGATGGTGGTAAAGTGACTTGTCTAGGGTCACACGGCTAATTAACGGGAAGGCGGGTACTGCATCTACCAGTGACCAGTTCACAGCTTCCTTACCCCATGACTGGACACACAGGCATGTTTTGGAAATTCTGGCAATACCTACCAATCGTCAGTCATTGATGGATGAACAAACTCACATCTTATGAACTGTCACTCTGAGCATATTTACTTGGTGTCCACACTGTTCAGCCAGCAGACATCCAGCTATGTCCCTGCTGGCATTTAAGGTGAACTCTGGGTCCCTTAGGACGCTTTGGAGCTGGAACGATCCCTGTCATTCTCCTGAGGAAAGGGACCACGGAAGGTCTGACTCAATAGCACACCGTGTTCCCCAGCCCCTAAATGGGCTCCCTTCGGGGTCTTGTGCGGGATCTGGAATTTGAAGGAGCGACCAGACCATTTGATTTATGGGACAATGAGGAGTGGGAAAGGTTGTGTGGGTTGGTCCGAGGAAAATACCAGCGGCGGGCTCAGAACACATTGAAGGAAACCTGAGGAGAACTCCCCTCTCTAGGCATTTCTACAGGAACATGACAACAGAACATTCTGGAAGAAGCAAAACGGGGGAGGGGAACGAAGACAGGAGCAGAATGTGATTGGTTGAAGGAGAATGCAACTAAGACCCGTCCCCTAGGTGCTTCTCTGCAGGCAGAGGGATGAGGACAGAACTTTCTGAAAAAGAGTCATTTCACAGAAGCTGTTGCTAGAGGGAGAGAGACTAATTATCACACATGATCATGGGCCTCAAGGTTCTAAACAGACAGTGGACCAACTACTTTTTTTTTTAATATTTTATTTATTTTTGTGAGGGAGAGAACAAGAGAGAGCATGAGCGTGGCAGGGGCGAGGTGTGGGGACGGGGATCTGATGCAGGCTCTGAGCTGACAGCAGCGACCCCGATGCGGGGCTTGAACTCATGAACTGTGAGATCATGACCTGAGCTGAAATCGGACATGAACCCAACTGAGCCACCCAGGTGCCCCTGGACCGGCTGCTTTTATATGTGAATTTTCTTTCTCTCCTCTGTCACATTACAGGGTCAATCTCTTTGCTCCATCTGCTCTCCTTCTGCTCTTCCTTTCTCTCTCTCTTTATATTTTAAAGTACAACTCTGTATGCCCAGCCTCCAGGGGAGGGTTCTCAGAGCTCAGACACTCCTTAAACAAGGTTGGTAAATGATGGATGGATGCCAAAAAAAGAGCTTATTCCTGGGGGCGCGGAAGCAGGGGAATGAGTGACAAACATTTCAGTTAGGCCCCCAGGATGATGGTTATGTTTTTCTCTTGAAGCAAGATACTCGTCATTAGGAAGCCCAAAGTGTGAAAGCTGCACACGCATACCTTAGCCACGCCAGGAGACACTCGTGGGGGCAAATGGATGTCACCGTCCTGTCCGAGGACCTGGACACATACAGAATCTGGCTCTAGTGCCTGGCGGAGGGTGTATAATGGTGAACACTGTCCGATTGTGCAGCCAAAGGAGACTGTGTAGTCATCAAAAGAAGACAAACAAGGAGGCTGAGTTCATTTAGACCAAGCATCCAAGAGCGAGAATTTGAGCCAGCGAATCAGGCCTTGATATAAAGGATTGACGGTCACTGGCGTGGTGAGAGCTGGCCCTGGTCCCACGCAGCCTGCTGCCCCCCAGCACATTTGGTTCCCTTCGCATCGGGTATCACCATGCCCCCCGCACAGACATGGCTCAGATGTGCTCTCCTAGCATGAGGCGTGACCATTCTGTCCCTTCTAGTGGCACAGGTGCATCTTCCCCAGAGGACCATCCTTCTTTATACCTTCTCATCCCCCCACCGCCTGCACGTCTCTGCTGGGCCCGTGGGACAGGTGGGCCTCCTCAGCCAAAGAGGTGGGGCTCCCAGAACCTGAGGGACATCTCTCGGCAACACTGCCTTCGGCTGCCCTTCCTGTGGGAAGCGGTCCCCTCGACACGTGCACGTCTGGGTCAGACTCTGCCACGCTCTTCGGAATGTGCGACCTAGGGGTCCACGGCCACTCACATTTCATGTTGCTCTCCAAACGAGATGAGGTTTTCCTTTCTTTTTTTTTTTAAGTTTATTTATTTTGAGAGCGAGAGAACGAGCAGGACAGGGAGACGGAAGATCTGAAGCAGGCTGTGTGCCGACAGCACAGAGCCCAATGTGAGGCTCAACCTCATGAACCGCGAGACCAAGGCCTGAGCGAAAGTCAGACGGTTAACCGATTGAGCCACCAGGGCGCCCCAAGATGGGGCTCCTTTAAGCCAGGTGTGCAAGTCCTGCTGCTTTCTCAAAGATAACTCCCTCCTGTGTAGACTTTTCCTTTCAGATCCGGTCACAGGAAGGGACGCGTGCTCATCTGCGGTGAGAAATGACCGCACGTTTGGTGAATGCAAGCCCGAGCAGGCGTGGGATGTTAAAGGCTCAGAAAGGCTCCAGGTTCCATCTCAGTTCACAGAGGCCGCAGAGGGCTTGGCCTTGACCATTCAGCCACGTTTGGCACCTAGAGACAGCCCTGGCATGGGTATTCCTGGTTAAATCACAGCCCGAAGTCTCCCTTGAGCCCCTGGGATGTGGCTCCTTGAGGCCTTGCTCCAAAAACTGCAGAGGCTGTCCAGAGGAGCCCCTAGGGCTTCAGGACGCTGTCATAAAAACACCGTAGTGCAGGTTGACATGAGTTAGGGAGTCTCCACCCCGGGTGACCACACAACGGCAGGTGGTGCTGGGAACGAGGAAAGTCTATGTGGGAAAAAAAATCTTGCAGATTCATTTGGAAATGCCGTGAGACATACCTCTCGTGTAGCTCCCAGTCACCTAGACTTCTTTTCCTAATATTTATTTATTTTTGAGAGATAGAGACAGAGCATGAGAGGGGGAGGGGCAGAGAGAAAGGGAGACATGGGATCTGAAGCAGGCTCCAGGCTCTGAGCTGTCAGCACAGAGCCTGATGCAGGACTCGAACCCGCGAACCATGAGATCATGACCTGAGCCGAAGTCGGACGCTTAACTGGCTAAGCCACCCAGACGCTCCACACCCAGTCATGTAGAAAGGTGCTAGGCTTTATTTCCTAGGGCTTTCTGGTTGTCATTTGGTCCTAGGGGCAGCCGCTAGGAAGGAGAAGCAGATCAGCAAGACCTCAGAGCAGGTCTGGGGATCTCTAGGTGGGAAGAAAAATCAGGCACACACTTTATCAGAAGGACGAGCAGCCAGAGTCTGAGGAAAGGAGTCAGCCATGGCAGTGGTTTCTAGTACAAGGGAGGCTGGCCGGCAGAAGGCCGCTCAGGAAAGCAGCTCCCTGTTTAGAGGGCCTGCGGCTAGACCCACAGTCAAGGGAGCCCTGGGCCCTTATTAAATAAATGAAGGCTGCTGAGTGTGCAGTCATCAGTCAATGGGGGAATATCTAAAACTGTGTGGTGCGTGCCCGGGGCTGACTACAAAGGATTATTCACCTTTCATAAAATTCAAATTCTTGGGGTGCCTGGGTGGCTCAGTTGGTTAAACAGCCGGCTAAGCCACTGGCTTCGGCTCAGGTCATGATCTCACAGTTTGTGGGTTTGAGTTCCACGTCGGGCTCTGTGCTGACAGCTAGCTCAGAGCCTGGAGCCTGCTTTGGATTCTGTGTCTCCCTCTCTCTCTGCCCCTCCCCTGCTTGTGCTGTCTCTGTCTCTCAAAAATAAATAAACATTAAAAAATAAATAAGACATTTTTATTAACTTTGCAGAAGAAGCCCTTCTTTATTTTTTAATCTTTTTTAAGTTTATTTATTTATTTTGATTGAGAGAGTGCACAAGTCGGGGAGTGGCAGAGAGAGAGAGGGTGAGAGAGAATGCCAAGCAGTCCCCACCCTGTCAGTGCAGAGCCTGGTGTGGGGCTTGAACCCATGAACCTCGAGATCATGACCTGAGCTGAGATCTAGAGTTGGACACTTAACCGACTGAACCACCCAGATGCTCCAAGAGTCATTTCTATTTTAGCTTATGATAGGTCCTCATACGTAGGTAGCCCCCTAGTGTGAAGGCTGCCCAGAGGAAGGTCAGTTGACCTGACCCAGGGGCTAGTTGGGGACACTTATTTAAACATTACCAAACAACTGGATATGGCTGAGGGAGCCTCTCTGAGCAGCCCACACAAGCGTCACCTTAATTACTGTTGAAATGGAAGACATAGGGGCACCAGGCTGGCTCCGTGGGTAAAGCATGTGACTCTTGATCTCAGAGTTGTGAGTTCGAGCCCCACACTGGGTGTAGAAATTACTAAAAAGTAAAATCTTGGGGCGTCCTGGGTGGCTCCGGCGGTTACATGTCTGACTCTTGGTTTCAGCTCGGGTCATAATCTCATGGTTCATGGGATCGAGCCTCACACTGGGCTCTGAACTAGTGGCGTGGAGCCTTCTTAAGATTCTGTCTCTCCTCCATCCCCAGAGGACTGAGAAGGACTCTTGTGTCAGGGGCACGTGGGCCATGGCTGGAATAGAGGGCTCGGCACATTTGCCATATCCGGCGGCTGCTCTTTCGGTTCTTGGACAGAGAAGATTATATTTCTCTTGGGCAGAGCTGCATCAGAGGGACCACAGATGAAACCTGTCACCTCCACTCTGTTCTTGGGGCAGCCCGCACCCTAGGCACACCTCTTCCCAACGCTTCCCCTAGTAGCCGTGTCCCTGGCCCCTTGGGCTCCCCCCTGTACTCAGTAGGACTTGCAGGGATACTGACTGGGGTGGCTTTGAATTTAAAATTCCATCTGGAGAGAATAACTATCTTCACAATTTTGAGTCTTCTCATCTGTGAACATGGCAGATCTTTCCAATGCTTTTGGTCTCATGATTTAATTTCTCTCGGCAATATTTCGTAGTTTTCATCAGACTGGCCTTGATTGTCTTTTGTTAAGCTTATTACTAGTTATTTTGTGTTTCTTGGTTCTGCTATAAATGAGATTTTTAAAATTAATTTTGCTTTCCAGTAGTTTCCTGCTGGTGCATAAGAATATATTAGATGTCTCTACATTAACCTTGGATCTCACGACATTGCTAAATTCATTTATGAGTTCTGGTGGTTGTATTGTAGGCTCCCTGAAATTTTGTACATGAACAGGCAGGGTTTTGACAAATTACCTGCAAGACAGTTTTACTTGTAAAGGGAAACTCAACTGACAAAACTATTTTAAAAAAGAAAAAAAAAGCCATCAAAGAAGACACCAAAAAATACACTTCTCAAAGCTCTATAAAAGCAGAGGAAAATGATAGGTATCTTTCACGTTCTCATACATTGAGATCTGGTATGTTCTCTCTTGGAGGGGTGATGGCACACGAACCACACTATTCCTTTTATGGTGTCAAGATATTCAAGGGATTTCCTGGCGGAAGTGGTGGAGGAAGCCTGGGGGGGGCCAGTCAGGGCCCCTGATCCTGGCTCTGGTGGCCCATCGAAGGGGTGAGTGGAGGGAAGTCTCAGGCCTCAGTAAAAATCCCATAGCCTGGGCAGCTTTTAAAGAACAGAGATTCATTTTTCTGACTGGCTTGGAGACTGGAAAGTCTAAGGTCAAGGCACTGGCAGATTTGGTGTCAGGAGAGAGCCTATGTTGTTTCCCAACAGCCATCTTTTCTCTTTGTCCCCACACAGCAGAGGGGATGAGGTAGCTCTTTGGGGTCTCTTTTATAAAGGTAGGAATCCCAGGTATGAGAGCTCTGCCCGCGTGCCCTAATCACATCCCAAAGGCCCAGCCTCCAAACACCACCATCTTGGAGATTAAGATGTCAACGTGCAGACTGCGGAAGGACACAAACATGGAGACCTCAGTTGCTGGTTTCAGCGAACTGAAGGGCCAACATCGTTCTTCGAGCCCCATCCCCGCTCAGAAAGGAAGGTTTGTGGGTACACCTTGTACATATTGAATGAGGTGGAAAACCTGGAAGAGTCCTGAAGGCCACAGGCATCCTTTGGCCTCCTCGGCCACACCAGGCTTGACATTTCCTCATTCTTGTGCACTGGTGTGTGAGCCACGGGCCCTGGCCTCTCTGAGGCGGAGGAATATGAGTGAAGCAGAAGAAACAGCAGCTGCTTGGGGTGGACTGGACATGAACCTGTACTGATAGGTATGGGCTTTCTGCTTCCCAAACCCACCAGGACCAAGACCCTTCTCACCACTTCTAGGCTTCCCTGCTACATTTTTCCGAGAGTTACTGGCCGCCTGCACACGAGACAGCCCAGCTCCCTGTCTCTCTCTTGACACATCTACTCCGCTTCCGCCACGGCCCAAACCCACTGCATCCTTGCTATGTGCTGCCACCTTGGCAGGCTTCAGGCGACTCTCTTGACTCTTGAATGGGCAGAACCTACAGTTCCCTGTCGTTCTGACACTCTGGCACTGTGCTGTGCGTCAGGAAATCGCCCAAATCGAGTAGTAGGAGTAAAATTCATGAGATTAGGTTAGCACTGCTAACCCAATGTGGTGGTCTGAAGCTGTAAGAGATGGGGCTCCTTCACCGATACTGGCAAAGGGATCTATTCTTTTTTCTTAAGATTATTTATTTTGAGAGAAAGAGAGAGAGAGAGAGAGAGAGAGAGAGAACACAAGCAGAGGAGGGGCAGAGAGAGAGAGAGAGAGAGAGGGAGAGACAATCCCAAACAGACTCTGAGCCAAAGTCGGACATTTAACCGACTGAGCCACCTAGGTGTCCTTCTATCCTTTCTTTTTTAATGTTTTTCTTTATTTTGAGAGAGCACAAGCGGGAGTGGGGTAGAAGGAGAGGGAGAGAGAGAATCCCAAGCAGGCTGAGCGATCTCGGTGCAGTGCCAACACGAGGCGCAACCTCACCACCCGTGAGATCATGACCCGAGCCCAAATCAAGAGTTGGACGCTTAACCGACTGAGCCTCCAAAGGAATCTATCCTTGTCCCTTCTCTGACTTCAAGACCTCATTCCCCACAAGACCTCTATGACTGACAGACCCTATATGAGATTCCGCCAGTTCCTTGGAAACAGGTTGCCTCTTAAATCAAAGAGGTGAGACTCTTCCACCGGAGCAGAATCTGCTAGTACTTCACTATAATTGCTCTTTCTTCCATGTCCTACCTTAGACCGTGTTTTCCCAGCGTCCCTGAAAGCAGTGTGGAGAGCTCTGCGCCACATCCGGATCCGGCTCCCAAATCCTCTCACTTGCTCCTCAGGTGCTGCTCTTGCTCCCTGCGGCGTTGACGGTCAGGGCTGTTTGGAAGCCATGTTCGGAAGGCACAGCTCCTCAGCGGCCCTGTGGGCAGGAGAGTTGCCCTCAGACCTGGACCATTGTGTTTGTTATGTGCATAAGATGTAAAACATGCTTCGTTTGAGCTACTGTCATTACCCTTACCCTAAGAAATATTTTAATTTTTTAAAAACTTATTTATTTTGAGGGAGACAGAGACAGCACGAGTCAGAGAGGGGCAGAGAGAGAGGGAGACAGAGGATCCAAAGCAGGCTCCACACTGTCAGTGCGGAGGCCAATGTGGGGCTTGAACCCACAAAACTGTGAGATCATGACCTGAACCGAAACCAAGAGTTGGACATCTAACCAACTGAGCCACCCAGATGCCTCACACTACGAAATATTCAAAAATATTTTTTAAATGTTTGTTTATTTTTGGGAGCAAGAGAGACAGAGCACAAGTGGAGAAGGGGCAAGGAGAGAGGGAGACCCAGAATCTGAGGCAGGCTCCAGGCTCCAAGCTGTCCGCACAGAGCCCAGTGTGGGACTCAAACTCACAAACCACGAGATCATGACCTGAGCCGGAGTCAGATGCTTAACCGACTGAGTCACCCAGGGGCCCCAGAAATATTTTTAAGCACTCACCTTGGTTCCATTTTGTACCCATAAATGTCCTAGATATGCTTCTTAGGCATCTGGCCCTGCTCTTGAGAGCTTTAAAAAATGTCTCCCTCCTGAATCCCTGATGAGAAATTCTGTTGGAGAAATGTTCACTGATGAAGACCATTAGCCCTTTTGGACTAGGGCACCCCCTCTTTTCAACATGGGCCAGCATGCTCAGGAGGTGGGCTGCGACTTCCCAGGTGGGCGCTGCCCTTCTTACTGTCTGACTGGCAGATATTCTGAAGTTGTGGTCTTTGGCCACAAAGTCCTCTTCTGTCCTGGCTTCAACAAGGGAGTAAGAGCTAGTTGGTGAACAACAGGGGACTTTTATTTTTTTTAATTTTTATTTAAAAAAAATTGTTTTTTTACATTTACTTATTTTTGAGAGACAGAGAGACAGAGCATGAATATGGGAAGGGCAGAGAGAGAAAGAGACACAGAATCCGAAGCAGGCTCCAGGCTCTGAGCTAGTGGTCTGCACAGAGCCTGATGCGGGGCTCGAACCCACGAACCTCGAGATCATGACCTGAGCTGAAGCCGGATGCCCAAATGACTGAGCCACCCAGGCGCCCCAACAGGGGACTTTTAAATATCTAGTGGGTATTTAAAGCAGATGTGGTATGTATAAATACATAAATATAAATAAATATATTAATATACATAAATACATACACAATGGAATACTACTTGGTGATGAAAAAGAGTGAAATCTGGCCATTTGCAACAACATGGATGGACTTGGAGGGTATTTTGCTAAGCGAAATAAGTCAGCCAGAGATAGACAGATAGCCTACATTTTCACTTATATGTGGAATTTGAAAAACTTAACAGAAGACCATGGGGAAAAGGAAGGGGAAACAATTAGTTATAAACAGAGAGGGAGGAAAACCATAAGAGACTGTTCAATACAGAAAAGAAACTGAAGGTTGATAGTGAGGCAGGGGTGCGGGAGAGGGGGAAATGGGGGATGGGCACCAAGGAGGGTGCTTGTTGGGATGCACACTGGATGTGGTATGGAAGCGGTGAGCCACAGAATCTACTCCCGAAGCCAAGAGCACACTGTGCACACGGTATGGTACCTAACTTCACAATAAATTAAATATTTAAATACATAAATATATAAATGGAGACTGAGTAGTTATTATAAATTTTGTTAGCCGGATAATGGTACTGGTACACAAACGAAAATTTTTCTTAGCGTTAAACATATGTTCTGAAGTATTTAGGGGAGAAACATCATAATGTCCATATTTACTTTTAAATGTTTCAACCTTTTAAAAAATGAGATGAAGCAAATATGACAAAATAGTTATAATTGTTACACATAAGTAACAGGTACACAGGTGTTCATTATACTATTTTCTCTACATGGTTGAAAATTTTTCTATTTAAGAAGAAATTTAAGAGGGCGCCTGGGTGGCTCAGTTGGTTAACTGTCCTACTTCTGCTCGGATCATGGTCTCATGGTTTGTGAGTTTGAGCCCCATGTCAGGCTCTGTGCTGACAGCTCAGAGCCTGGAGCCTGTTTCAGATTCTGTGTCTCCCTCTCTCTCTGCCCCTCCCTTGCCGACAATCTGTCTCTCTCTCTGTGTCTCTCAAAAATAAATAAGGATTAAAAAAAATCTTTTTTAAATGTAAGGACATCCAGCTGGCTCAATCGGTGGAGTGTGTGACTCTTGATCGTGGGGTTGTGGGTTTGAGCCCCATGTTGGGTGTAAAGAATTTTTTTTTAATTTTTAAAAATTATGTATTTTTTTTAGAGAGAGAGCAAGATGGCCTGTGAGTGGGGAAGGGGCAGAGAGAGAGGGAAGCACAGAATCTGAAGCAGACTCCAGGCTCTGAGTTGTCAGCATGGAGCCCAGTGTGGGGCTCAGACCCATGAACCACAAGATCATAACCTGAGCCAAAGTCAGACACTTAACCAACGAAACCACCCAGGTGACCCTGTGGAGATTACTTTTAAAAAATACAATCTTTAGGGGAGCCTGCATGGCTCAGTCATTGAGCGACCGACTCCTGATTTCAGCTCGGGTCATGATCCCAGGGTCTTCAGGTAGGGCTCTGTGCTGAGCGCGGAGCCTGCTTAAGATTCTCTGTCTCTTCCACTACCCCTCTCCCCTGCCTGCATGCTTGCTCTCTCTCTCTCTCTCTCTCTCTCTCTCTCTCTCACATTAAAAAAAAGATAGAGTACTTTAAAGGACACTTTATGTGTGACCCTACCCAGTGCAGAAGCAGCAAGTTGGTGGTGGGGTGATTAGCAAGAGCTCGGTAAGATCAAGCTGAATCTCAATGGACAGGAGCTAGAATTTCAAGAATCGGCTGCCCCTTCCCTACAGGGAACTCTTATCTACAGCTCTGTGGCAAGAAAAGTTATATTTTATTAACACAGGTGCTCTTTTCTCTGTAGCCTCCCAGTTTATAAACATCTATGCATGTGACTGTGCTCAGACATTGCTTCCTCACACACCCACCATGGCCATAAGCGCGCCGTATCTGCTCCACTAGACGAAGCTCCTTGAGGGCGGGGGTTAATTTGTATTCATCTTGGCAGCCCTAGGACTCTTCATTGACAGCAATATGCAGTAGGTTCACAATTAATGTTTGCTGAGAAAATAAATGAACGATAATGAAGCATGTTTTCTTAAAGGCGGGAGTCAGCCGACCATAGCCCATGGACGAATTCTGGTCTGTGGCCTGCTTTTCTTTCTTCCTTTCTTTCTGTAAAGTGTACGGGGCGCCTGGGTGGCTCAGTCAGTTAAGCATCCGGCTTCAGCTCAGGTCATGATGTCACAGTTCATGGGTTCGAGCCCCACATCAGGCTCTATGCTGACCCGCTAGCTCAGAGCCTGGAGCCTGCTTCGGATTGTGTATCTTCCCCTCTCTCACTCTGACCCTCCCCTGCTCACACTGTCTCTCTCTGTCTCTCAAAAATAAATAAAAAACATAAAAAAATTTTTAAGTTTATTTATTTAAGTAAATAAATAAATAAATAATAAATAAGGGGCGCCTGGGTGGCTCAGTCAGTTAAGCATCCGACTTCAGCTCAGGTCATGATCTCACAGTTCATGGGTTCGAGCCCCACATTGGGCTCTATTCTGGCACCTTAGAGCCTGGAGCCTGCTTCCGATTCTGTGTGTCCCTCTCTCTCTGCTCTTCCCCTGCTCATGATCTGTCTCTCAAAAATAAATAAATGTTTAAAAAATTTTTTGAAAGAAAATAAATAATAAATAAATAAATCTTTAAAATCTCTACACCCAATGTGGGGATCAAACTCACAACCCCTAGATCAAGAGTCACATGTTCCTCTTACTGAGCCAGCCAGGGGCCCCTATGGCCTAGTTTTCTGTGGTCCCTGAGCTAAGAATGGCCTTCACATTTTTATTTTTTTAAAGATTTTCTTTTAAGCAATCTCTATACCTAATTTGGGGGTCAAACTCATGACCCTACGATCAAGATTCTCATGCTTTGCTGATGGACCCAGTCAGGTACCTCGATTTACTCTGATTTATTTTTATTAAACAAGTATATAGCAAGAGAGAGAGAGAGAGAGAGGATCCCAAGCACATTCTGCATTGTCACCTTGGAGCCTGATGTGGGGCTCTATCTCACGAACGGCAAGACCATGACCTGAGCTGAAATCGAGTCAGATGCTCGACTGACTGGGCTACCCAGGCGCCCCTATATACTCTGATTTTAAACAAATTGTGTAAAAAGCAATATCCTACTTAGCAATAGTTATCTTGACATGGGGGAGATAAATAACTATTTTTCGTCCTTCTTGTATTTTCCAGTTGGCCTATATTTTGCACGTTATAATTACCAAAATAGTTTCCTTTTTAAAACATATACTTTTTTTTGTTTTATAGAGGGGGAGAATGAGCAAGTGAGGGAGGGGGCAGAGGGAGAGAGAATCCCAAGCAGGCTCCACACTCAGCATGGAGCTCGAGGAAGGGCACGATCCCAAGACCCTGGGATCATGACCTGAGCAGAAATCAGGAGTTGGACGCTCAATCGACTGAGCCACCCAATTGTCCCCAAAAGGGTTTGTAAATAAGGCATTATGGGACCAGTGTGACACTCCCTTAATCCTCGGAACTTGCTTCGCCTTTCCTTTCCTCCTTGCCCAGCCAAAGAGCTATCTGATGTGGAAGGAAGGAAACCTGAGGTTTGGCAGTCTGAAAACGAAAAACAAAAGGGAGGCACAAGAGCCAAGAATAAAATTAGAGGCAATGCCAACTTTCCACCCAAGAAAGTCTGCTCACAAAAGCCTTTGAAAGGGGGGGAGGGGCAGAAGGTCACATGGTTGAAGTAATTAAATAAAACACTGCCTAAGCGTCCTGTGGAGCCGCCTCTCAGGGCTAACTCGAGAACCCACCAAGAAACATTACATACTTCTGTTATTTTCCAAAGTCCCTATAAGTAATATTAGACAGGAGAGAGTTTCAGGTCATAATTTTACTTGTCAAGACAAAGCCTGGTTCTTGCATGGATTTTTTTAAGTTCTAGAAATAGGCAAAGTAGATGTTTTATTCATCTTTCCCGCCCTACCCATGTTGACCACGAAGGAAAATCATGAACCTCTTGAGATTTAATGGATTCTAGAACTCCTTTCTCAAGAAGTTCAAGAACCTAAGACAGGCAAGTGTGCGAAATAGATTTTTGTAGAGCAAACAGATGACTGGCAGGTATTTTTTTTTTTTTTTGTAAAGACAAATAGTTAATTCACGGTGAAGGAAAATGTGTCATCATTTACCAGCTGTTGGGATTGTTTAATAATAGCACTGTGTGACATTAATTGCTATTCCAAGTAACATACAGCACGGATGCAGAAAAGGTAAGCTGTCAAACAGAACCGTGTACGCTTCGCATTATCCCCAGTAGCAAATTGCTAACAGGTCACCGACCCTAGTCCCTTCTTTTTGGGCATGTGGCTGAGTGTCCCTTGACCCCTTTTGTGTTTGAATGTGACCCTGGCACTAACTCCGGCCCGGAGAACCTGGGCGGAAGTGATGGGTGCCTCTTTCAAGCCTCCCCCTTCCGGCCCCATACCTGCAAGGCTCCATTTTCCTCCCGCTGACAGGCTGGAGACGACTCCAAGGACATAGAGACGAGAGACAGAAGAGGTGACAGGACGCAAAGGGCCGTTGCTGTTTAGGGGAGAGCCTCCCAAGCAAAGACCCCCGCACGGGCCTGTGGCAGGACCGTCAAGCTGTCCGGTACTCGCCCCCATCTTTAGGTGGGTGTGACTCGTGTACAAATGGCTGACTCTGTTCTGCTGACAAGCACAAGACTGAAATCGCCTGATCAGCGGCTGAGGTGAAAATCATCTTGAAGAAGTGGGTCTTGCAAATTCATACCCGGCTTCTCCCAATCTTCAAACTACCACGGAAGGAAAAACTATTCTCTTCTTTATGTTCATCTCAAGACAGAGGCAAAGACCTCTGTGCTGCTAATTTCTTACCAGTGAAAAAACCTGGTGACCCTCTAGTTGTTTGGGAATAGCTCCAAATTTTTGGTTCGGACTGAATCTGGTCATTTGCAGATAAGGTAAGAGAGATTGGGTGTGTGTGTGTGTGGCCCTGACCTAATCCTCGAACAATCATCCCCCCCAAACATTATTCCTTTATAATGCTAGGTCAAGAACAAATGTCTTAGGTCATTTTACATAATGTCTTCTCGTTAGGCAAGATGGATCTTCTCGAAGATCAGCGAAACTAGCCTCAGAAATTTAAGGGCTCTGGGTTGAGATAAACCTGGCAATTCTTCCGTGGGCATCAAGAGGGGCCAATTAACAGCTGAGATGAACTAATTCCATAAAGACAACCAGCAATGAGTTTTGACCAATGAGGTTAGACCTGGTCAAATTACTTTCTTCCTTGAGTAGAAGTCATTAATATTAATCCAAACTATTCAGCGTTCTCAGTTCAGATCGCGCCAATCTGGCCATGCTAAAAGCAAGAAACCTAATCAAAGTCAAATCAGACAATAATAGGACGCCTCACACCAAAATGACATTAAATGCTTTTTTATTGAACAAAAGAGATAAAACATGGGAGTTGAAATCACGGAGCAGAAGCAGCTCGCCAGGTAAAGCTAAATAACCTTATGAACTGAGAGTATAAGAACACATATAATACGTAAGTCACCTCAACAGCAAAGGAGAAGGTGTAGATTACAGTTTCGGAAGGACAAATTTGGTCTCGTGACAAATTTAGTTGCTCAAAATTTCTAGCCCTTACCCACCTAAATTCAGTATGATCCTCCGCGCGTGCGTTCAGGACGTGCATACCAAATTCCCATTCTAATGGAAGCTGCTTTTCGGAAGAAATTTACAAAGGCTCTTTCACGTTTATCTGACGCACCACCCAGTTTTTAAAATTTCATATCTGGTGTATGTGTGCCTGTGTATTTATACACACTTTAGGAACCCCGAACCCTTGTTTGTAAGTAGAGGGGTCGTGCCATTTTTTTTTTTTAATCGATATTGGTGAATTTCACTGATGATTTCTCCTGTGTGTCTAAGAAACTTTCTATGTTCTCAGTGCACCCACACAGACAGGTGGGCTGACGGATATGTCAAAAATACTTTATGAAAAGAGGGAGGTAGCTCATGCGAGTTGGCGACCTTTTGCTATTGTTTCCTGGTGGAGCAAGCTGTCTCCCGGTGACACCTCACAGTCAAAGATGAAAGGAAAACTTTTTACTTTGAAGCCAAGTTATTAGCACACTTGTACAGTTACTACAACCCACCTTCAAGTTGGCTTATGAGCCTTTCTAATAGAAGATGACAAATACCTCACACCCAGTACACAGCATCAAGAAAGTACTGAAGAAACATTTTATAGACAATACCTCAGTTGGGGTTTTTTTTTTGTATGTTTTTGTGTTTTTTTTTTTTTTTTGTATGTTACACATCAGCTTCAATGGGATACATTTCCAGAATGGTTTTGTTACCACTTTATAAACACTCTAAGCCAAAAGAACAGCACAAATAACATCAATATTGTCTTTTTTTTCCAATATCTGTATCAATTACTGGAAGCTAATCCTAACATACACTACTAAAGTGGGGCAAAAGAAGAGAATTCATGACACGTTGTGAAGATAGGACTACAGCATCTTGTAGGGATGATCTTATGGTGCAGAAAGAGGGGACTCCCTAGAAGGTGATGGTGTGGTTTCTTCGGGGGGAAAAACCGTGAGCGTACAGGCTCGGATGCCACCAAGGGACTCTGGGAGATCAAAAACCTTTAGCCACTCATCTTTATCGGGGTCGTATTTCTGCACGATCTCTACCATGCAACGGTTATTCCAGGAATACCCCCCAACCACATAGATCTTATTTTCAAAGACAGCGACCCCAACATCACTCTGCCCCCTTAACATGGCAGCTATTGGGGTCCACTGGTCAAGGATAGGTGAGTAGTATTCACAGCTCAGGACGTCATCGTAATCGCTCGTTCCTCGGAAGTGATTGCCACCAATGACGTAGAGCCTCTCGCCCACCGTACACATGCAATGCAGACCTCTGACGGTGGTCATCGGCGCCTTCTGGATCCATTTGTCAGTGTCAGGGTCGAAGCACATCAGCTCCTTTTGGAAAGTGTCATGAGTAATTCCTCCTAAAGAATGAAAGTAGGCATGAGGTGGACGGATCATTCTAAAAACGCGCAAGTAAATAGAAGGCTACACAGATAATGAACGTGTGGCCGCATACTGGGACAGTGCATGGCTTTTCGGTTGTGCTCTTATAAATGTCTGCTCTCTGCAAGCACTTTCTCTGTGAGGTATTGAAAGGTGGACAGTAGTATGGAAACACACGAGCATATAAGAATACTCGGAATTGTTTGTTTTTGTAGTTTCTGTCGGGTGGGGCGAGGGAAGGTAGTGTCATCTGCTATCAGCAGTTTGCAGTTGATCTAGTGGGTCTGTCTGGTCTACAAAGGACATTCCTAGGTCACATATAAATCAGCCTCTACAATGAAAGTTCCAGACTCTATGTTCTGCAGATTGGGGAGAGGGCTCAACAAATTTTCATCCATGTCAGTCAAAACTCTACTATCTGGTAGATATTAGAGATGGCAGTTATTGTTTTCTTTCTGTGTTTTCCTTCTCTTTTTTTTTTTTTTCCCTCCTATACTTTACAGAATCCTCAGAAAGCAAATCAGTGTTTTTTGGTTTCAGGGTCAGCGCTGGTTCTGATCCTATTCTTGACTGGGAAGGTCGTTTAATGCAATACACACTGGCTACGACAGAACAATTCGATGCCATTTTTCCCCCCAGAGGATTTGGAGCTCTCATTATAACAACATATAATCCACACACATAAAATAGGTGGAGGGTGTAAATCATTGATTAGTGGAGCATATGATTTCCTGGATGGCTCTTGCAATATAAGACATCCCGTAGTTGCTCATAAATTTAACACCAGAAACCTGCCAATCACTCCAGGCCTTTCACTGATCCTTCTTGATTACAGATTTCATAAGGCGGCGGTGTTCAGAGACTCAGACCACAAACATCACCTTAACGCCTCTCTTCTCTAATAGTGTAACTCCGGGCCTGGCCCTGGCAAGCTCTCAGGATGGGAAGAAAGTGGCAAAAGTCGACCATGTCAGGGCCAGACGAGAAGAACCTGCCTAACAAAGCAAAAGGTCAATACCAGAGGTGAACGTTACGCAAAATGACACTCCTTTCTAAATTCAACATAAGGATGAGTTCAACACCAACAGTGTGGGAATGAACGTTGTCACTGGAGCAAATCTTAGCGCTTTTAGAATTTGTTATCAGAAAAATATAAGTGCATGTCGCCAACATATAGGTAAATGGCACAGAATTATTCACGCAAGGACAGCACAGTAGAATCCCATGATAACACTGAAGGAAAGGGAAAAACATATTATGGGTTGCACTAAATGACAGGATGAACATCATTATGCATCATAGGTATATCAGAAGCAACTTTATGCACAGTAGAGCCTATACATTATGCAATGATATATTTATTTTATTTATTTATTTTTTTAATTTACTTTTGAGAGACAGAGCATGAATGGGGAAGGGACAGAGAGAGAGAGGGAGAGGGAGACACAGAATCCAAAGCAGGCTCCAGGCTCTGAGCTGTCAGCCCAGAGCCCGACACAGGGCTTGAACCCACAAACTGAAAGAGATCATGACCTGAGCCGAAGTCGGACACTCGACCAACTGAGCCACCCAGGCGCCCCAGTGATATATTTCATCATAGAGTTGATCTAAATGTAAAAGCAAAATGCGTTAAGTATCATTATGGAGAATATGAAGGCGGGTTGTTAGAGCACGGGTTAGAGAGAGTACGGAGTATGGGGACTGGAAGGCAAGTTCGGGAAGGCGAATGCTTTCCAACTTCTTCCAAGTTAAGCATTTACAGCAGGACTATTTAGCTGCTAGTCTTCTGACCTTATAGAATACCAAAAGGGTCTGTATGCAAATACGAACACACAACAGATCTTCTCAAATAAACACGAATTATACTTTGTCCATTTTTTCAGGATTATTTTAACATACTATATGGAAAGATGGTGACATGGCTAAAAGCGTATGTGTTATGTTAATTGCATCTGCATTAGAATTGTTTACCTGAAATATACATCACTCCCCCATACACGGTCCCAGCATGGCCATAGTGGGGCTCATTCATTTTGGCAACGTAGGTCCACTCATTTGTTCTTGGATTGTAACACTCAACTGTGGCTGTTGTTTAGAAAACAAACAGACAGACAAAAAGAACGGACAAGGATATCATTTATAAGTTCAAATTTAGCAACTTGTTAAACAACTGAAACATATCTATTATAGGTATGAGATACCCTTCAGCGATCTCTCTCTCTCTCTCTTTTTTTTTACTTATTGAGATCGTATTACTAAGACGAACCATTAATACATTTTACATTAGACTACATATGTAATTATCACATTTCTGTAGCTGCAGAAATTGCTAGGATTTCTTTGCTTCTAGTATCTTATTACATCTTTATAATTTGACATGTCTCCCATTTCCTTCCTCTAAATATGTGGGAAGATGGGAAAATAAATGGTAAGGAAGAAAAAAAAAGTCAGTTCTAGGCCCCCCTGCTGATCCACCATCTAGGAAGCAAAGGTTAATAGATAGGAAGCAAAATCTGAAGTTCAGAATGAACGCACACATACTGCCTGGTTTATGTTCTGGCTGCCTACTGCTTTATTTCATATCCAGACTACGAAATAGACACTGACAATAATTTTTCTACATGTCTACATTTAAGCCAACAGTGTGTACATATCCAATATCATTGTAGCCAGTAATGCTCTTACTGGAAGATGACTGGCAGCATAATATGAAGTTAAGATTTTTATTAGGAGCACTTCTTTCCGTAATAACTTTATTATCTTTAACATAAAGTGTTTTGGAGAAGTGACCTCAACTTATTTAAATATCTGTTATAACCTCAAGAATAGAACAGTCACAGTCCAGACAGATAGAAAATGTGACCCTTTTTAAAGATCCTCTTTAAAGACAGAAATAGGGCTGTTACGAGGACTCTGGTCAAAAACATCAAGTCTACGGGTGGCTGGGTCGCTCAATACAGCTTGTGACTCTTGTTCTCAGGGTGGTGAGTTTGAGCCCCAAGTGGGGTGTAGAGATTACTTAAGTAAGTAAAACTTAAAACAACAACAACAATAACAACAGCAACAGAGGTGCCTGGGTGGCTTGGTCAGGTAAGCGTCCAACTCTCGGTTTTTGCTCAGGTCATGATTTCTGGGTTTGAGCCCAGAGTCAGCCTTTGAGCTGATAGTGTGGAACCTGCTTGGGATTCTCTCTCTCCCCGCCTCTCTGCCCCTCCCC
The DNA here is from genome assembly GCF_006229205.1 of Suricata suricatta. Taxonomy (NCBI): domain Eukaryota; kingdom Metazoa; phylum Chordata; class Mammalia; order Carnivora; family Herpestidae; genus Suricata; species Suricata suricatta. Next base: position 81,320,493 of record NC_043717.1, read on the forward strand.
TGCCCGAGCAGTCTCTGTTTTTCTCACAATAAAGAAATAAACTTAAAAAAATTTTTGGAAGACCCAACAAATAAAAAACTTGAACATTTTATACAATTAGTAAAAACGCTGCCAATTGCCAACCCAACTTCTTGCCCCCACCCCCCGCCCCTGATGCTGCTTTTTCCTTAGTAACAGAACCACGAAACTGCCCGGGAGGTACTGTGCTAAACTCAAAATTCAAATGAGCGGGTCCTCTTGAAACTGGAGTGGACCACATGACAGAGCACTGGAGATGACATGGAACCCGAAATCATACTGATAGGGGCTATTTGACTAAGCCACTGGAGTACCTAACTGAGAAATCATCCTTTGAGCAAGATTTCCTTTAAAAAAAATTTTTTTTTAGTTTATTTATTTCTTTTGAGAGAGTGTGCAAGTGAGCAGGGAAGAGGTGGAGAGGGAGCGAGAGAGAAAATCCCAAGCAGGCTCCTCGCTTCCAGCACAGAGCCCGATGCGAGGCTTGAACTCACGAACCACGAGATAATGATCTGAGCTGAAATCAAAGATCAGATGTTTAACTGATTAAGCCACCCAGGTGCTCAAAGATTTCCTTATTAAAAAGAAAATAATGTGAGAATAGGCCACCCTAGATAGAAAGAGCAAGAGATTCACTTTCTGTTCTATTCAATCGTTTCATTTCTTCATGTGCAGTACTTATTTCTCTTCTCTAAAAACGGCTACATTATACCACTTCTCACATCCCTTTACCGACTGCCTTTTGCACAGACTTGGGCTTTACATTTTCAGTCTTATTTCAAAGGCTTTGACTCTTTTCGTCTTGACTCACTCTCTTGGGAGTTTAGTTCATTGCTTCAGGCTTGGACCCTTACCAACTCTATCCCTTCTAAACCCTTCCAAGAAGTAGCCAGGTCCTGCCAACTCTTTCTCCCAAACGAGGGCTATTGCCGTAATTAATGACAAGCTAAAAGTGTTTACTCCGAGGCTGGGTTTGGCTATTTGTAGTCACTGGACATCTTCCCTAATGTTCATTTCCATTTGTCTTTAGCATGACTTTCACTTAATTGACAAGCACAATCCTACTGAACGTACATTATTATCTCTCTCTCCACTTACAGAGGATCTAGTATATTGATTAGTACTTGACATCAGCAAAGTAATTAATGGTAGGGTTTTAGCTGATAAAAGACAGCCGTCTAATCACACATCCTATCAGTGAAAGTGTTTTAAAAGACTTCCAGAGATCATCTTTTCCACCTATTTGCTGTTGAAGACAGGTTTTACTATAGTCCTCTGCTTTCCTTAATGGAAAATGCTGACTTGAACTTTGAAATTTCTAGAGTGTAGCAGTCTTTTTCGTGTGTCTAATTCAATCTATTCTGATGGAGTTTCCATTAGTCGCCTCTTACCTCTTTCTAGAATGGAGCTAGCAGTTGAATAAGCTATTCACTCTTTATGATTATAAAAACGTTCCCATGTAGAAAGATAACGCTGTGCTTCTGTCAGTGGATTAATTGTATTTTTTCCCTAATAGAGGTTATAAGAATCCATGTATATTTTTTTTTTATGCAGGAGCAGCCTAAATATGAGATGGCTATGAACCGCCACTAATACAATAGCTATGTAATAGTTCATCATCCCTCAACTTTTCTTCTTCTAGCTAAATTTCCCTTGGCTTTTCCCATCATTTAACATTTACTGGCAACCTATAGGCTTTCTTCAGGAAGACTTGGTGTTGCTCTTGGCAAAATCCATACTGTTTAGTTTTAAAATAGAATACGTCTAATTAAAAGTATATGTACACACACGGCCTTATTTCTACTTTCCATATTCACAAGGCAGTGAGATAGACGTTAGTGCCCAACAACCTCGACAGGAGGAGGAAGCAAGGGGTGAGGCAAGACCCAAAGCAGTGGTTCCCTCATGGTCGATGAGCAAGAATGGCAATGAATTAGTAAATTCTAGAATGGGGTCAGCAAATTATAGCCTGTAAGCCAAATCCAGGAGGCTGCCTGTATTTGTAAGTCCCAGAAGATAAAAATATGAATGGCTTTTTTTTTTAAAGAGTTGGGGTGGGGGGGAATCAAAGAGAAACTATTTTGTGACATAGGAAAAATCGTATGGAATTCAAATGTCGGTGTTCCTATATTAAGCTTTAGTGGAACATAGCCTCGCCCATTTGTTTATACATCGTCTATTGGTGCTTTTGCGACAAGACAGCAGAGGTGATGAGCTGACAAGATCCTGTGGCCTAGAAGGCTGAAAATATTGACTTTCTGGCCCTTTACAGAATTTTGCTGACCCTTATTCCAGATATTTGTCTTTAGTGATCTGGTGGTCTCCCATTTAAATTAGAGACCCTCTCCAACTTAAGAATTACATGTAGGTTTCTTCACACATAAATCATCAAAGAGTCCTATTTTCTCAGGTAAGTCTACTCGAGCCCAGAATTGGTCCCAAGGGATGATGTGGACCTTACCTGGTCTTTTTGAGATTAGGAAAAAGATTAACCCCGAATGACCATCGCAGCAATGATGGATCCCATACAGGGGGCATGCTCTAGAATCTTAGAGGGCCAACTGGTGATGTGTTGCTTAATGAACAAAACTGCAAATCCACGGAGGGATAGAGAGAATCTGATAAATTTCAGTAACTTGATTGTGCATTTACTTGAAAAAAGAATCTAGCACATTTTCTATAAGTTCTTTCATGATTTGAAAGCTTGACTTATTACTATTTAAGAGAAGGGCAAGATATCTGAGCTGTCATATTTCTCTTCAGTAGAGAAAACCTCAATGGAAGATCGATCTCTTAGATGACATAAGTTTGAAAGATGCCAGAAATAACTGACTCCTCTTTCACGTAAGTGACAGCTGCTCTAAGCTTCGTGTCGTTTCCAACTGTACCTGGTGTCACAGGAAAGCACCATTTCTAAGGAATTATATTTCCCAGATGCATTAGTAGTATCTTTTTGATGTACTATAGGTTTAGGTCCATACACTCCATGGAGGAATTTTAAAAAGCCAAATGCATCAAAATGATCTACAGTGTCTTGTAAATGTTGCCACGGTTTTCATAAATACATATAGGCAATGGTCATTGTATATGAAAAATGAATAATATTCAGGTACTAATAAGTCTATTAAATTTTTGTTTTTAAGATTTTATTTTTAAGGAATCTCTGCACCCAACGTGGGGCTCAAACTTACAGTTCTGAGACCAGGACTCACATGCCTGGGGTGCCTGGGGGACTCAGTCCATTAAGCGTCAAACCCTTGATTTCAGCTCAGGTCATGCATGACCTGATGGTTCGTGAGGCTGAGTCCCACGTAGGGGTCTGCGCTGACCATGCGGAGCCTGATTGGGATTCTCTCTGTCTCCCTCTCTCTCGGCCCCTCCCCTGCTTGCTCGTGTGCTCTTTCTTGGGCTCTCTCTCAAAAATACATAAACTTTAAAAAGTCTGATTAAAATATACTGGGAAATCTGTGTAGTTCATGATAATGACACCTAGTCCAACCATTTGGAAAGCCAGGTCTTAGAAAAAATATCACTATGACAACAACAACAAAAAAAACCCCCAAAACTGTGGGTAGGAAAGGGCAGTAACATTGAGACGTCGTTGACGAGAAAGGGCTTGATAAGCTGGAAAGTGTAAGAGCTGAAAGCAGCTCTTTTTGCCTCCAATAAATAGCTTATTCTCAAATCCATTAAGCTACCTTTTATTTCTTAGAATACAGAAGAAAAAGATTCTGATAATTGGTCTGAATTTATCCAGAGCCAATGCCAACATCTTTCACTTCCTTAGCATTAGAGAGCCTGGAACGCTGGTCAGCCACAAGGACTCTATTCATCACCGAATAAAAGAGGGGTGGGAAAAATAAGGCCAAGCACTGATGGAAATGACAGATATGTAAGGGGGGACAGAAAATGGGGGCTCCCTGACTTCTCTTTGGACAGCTATCTCATTCCAATTTCATCTAAAATAACAAAATTGATGTCACCAAAGTATTGCTCTCTGTTGACTGTACTTGTGGCCAATTTTAGGTGAGGGAGACAAAAAAGTGGCCATCTAAGGAAGCTTACCAGATCACTTTATAGTAAAGAAGATTGGTATTTCACTAAGAGAATGATTTTTGAAACGCATAGTTACAGATCATATTACTCAAAGTAAATAAACTTAGGGTAATATAGAGCTTTGTACATTTAATTGATAAAGAAAATGACCTTACTCTGTCGTCTGGGATAGGGTAACAGATTATGTAAAAGAAGAAACAGTCACTGTCAGTCCTCTGCAGGGAAGGATTTTAACCCGTTCACTAAAATATTCTGTGGGCTTTTAAAAATGGAAAATAAGGAAACATGCCAAACTTCTGTCTGAGATCCTATCAGAATTTAAATTAGCAGAATATACTTTGTAGTTCCACTGTCAAGATGAAAACCATATACACTGCCAAATAAAATATTCTGCAACACAATCTATTTCTGAGATAGAATTTGTACCCTGGCCAACAACATACCCTCGGATTAGGCATACAGGTTGTCTCTGATATTTCCTAAGGAAAACAGTTTAAATGAAACCCTAGCTACATTTCTTTTCTTTGCTCATTTTATGATTTGACAAGAATCTGGGGGTAAAGAAACCCGTCTCTATGCTCAACAGAAATGTTCACTTACGCAGTTCTCCAGCCGCATTTCGCCCACCGACTGCGTACAGGTATCCCTTGAGGGCACTTAGGTGGAAGAAGGTACGCTTTTCATTTAAAGATGCGACTTGCATCCATTTATTGTATCGAGGATCAAATCTGAAGACGGTATCGACTGCCGTTTTTCCTTTTGTGTCGTAATTACTCTGTCCGCCGACAACATAGAGGAAATTTCCAATGACGGCAATGCCGTGCTGGTATCTTGGGGCATCCATGGGGGCTAAGGATTTCCATTTGTGGGTCTTTTCGTCATACATGCGCAATTCCTTGCTGACAACCAGCTGCTGCCTCAGAACGCCTCCCAGTGTGACCAAATGAGTGGTGTCAGACCGAATGGCAGTCCTGTCTGACTGCATCACTGGTTGCATATACGGCATCATTTGGTAATTGCTGGCTTCCAAAAGGAGATTCACGCACGTATTGTCAGTTCTCATGAAATCCACAGTTTGCACGTAATTAATGAGCTCCTGTGGTGTCATCAGTGGAAATCGTATGTTCTTCATTAATTTTGCAGCAAAGTCCATCCGAGGCTCTTCCAGGCGTAACCAGCGGCAGGTGGCCTTGAAGAGCTCAAGTTCAGTGCAATGCTTAAGGCTATTACTGGAAAGCACGAAGGCAAGACTCTCAAAAGGGAGTTTCAAGAACTCCCCGGTATTCAGCAACGCAGGAAAATTCTTCAGGACAAAACAGTTGATGTATTTATCCACTTCTGTCAGATTGTAGGTGTTGGCAATCCGACCGATTTCGACACAATTGTCTAAAGTGACCTGTTAAACCAATAAAAAATATTAAAATACTCCTATTTTCATGACACTCACATCTGGATAACAAAGCTACCTGTTCTAGAATAAGAGTAAACTGAGCCTTTTCCTGTCCATATACATGCAAATAAAAATTGTTATCTAAATACATTAATGATCTAAAGAGAAGTTACAAACCACCAATCCATTACAAGAGTGATGAAAAGAAAATTATCTACAAAGAAAATTATCTACATCACATTGATAAGAGAAAGGATAAAAACCATATGATCATCTCGATAGATGCAGAAAAAAGCATTTGACAAAGTACAATAGCCATTCATGATGAAAACCCTCAACAACGGCATAGGTTTAGAGGGAACGTACCTCAACATAATAAAGGCCATGCATGAAAAACCAGAGTTACATCATACTCAATGGGGAAAAACTGAGAGCTTCTTCCCTAAGATCAGGAACAAGACAAGGATGTCTCCTCTCACCACTTTTATTCAGCAGAGTACTGGAAGTACTGACTTGACAAGAAAAGGAAATAAGCACTGACTTGACAAGGAAAGGAAATAAGCATCCAAATTGGGAAGGAAGAAGCAAAACTTTCAATATTTGCAGAGGACATATACATGGAAAACCCTAACGACTCCACCAAAAAATACTGGAACTGTTAAATGAATTCAGTAAGGTTGCAGGATACAAAATCAATATACAGAAGCCCACTGCATTTCTACACACCAACAATGAAGTAGGAAAAAAATTAAGAAAAGAATCCCGTTTACGATTATGCCAAAAATAATAAAATATCTAGAAATAAACTTAACCAAGGAGATGAAAGACCTGTACACTGAAAACTATAAAACACTGTTGAAAAAAATTAAAGATGACACAAACAAATGGAAAGATATTCCATGTTCATGGATGGCAAGAACAAATATTGTTAAATGGTCCACACTACACAAAGGAATCTACACATTTAATGCAATCCTTATCAAAATGTGAATAGCATTTTTCACAGAACTAAAACAAACAATTCTAAAATTTGTATAAGACCCTAATAGCCAAAGCAATCTTGACAAAGAAAAACGAAGCTGGAGGTATCACAATTCCAGATTTTATGTTATATTACAAAGCCGTAGTAATCAACACAGTGTGGTATCAGCACAAAAACAGACACATAGATCAACAGAATAGAATAGAAAGAAATAGATTGTATGGTTAATTAATCTTTGACAAAGGAGGCAAAAATATGCTATGGGAAAATGATAGTCTCTTCAACAAATGGTGTTGAGGAACCTGGGAAGGTATATGCAAAAGAAACTGGAACACTTTCTTACACCATACACAGAAATAAACTCAAATGGATTAAAGACCTAAATGTGAGACCTGAAACCATAAAGATCCTCAAAATAAAAACTTCTGCACAACAAAGGAAACAGTCAACAAAACAAAAAGACTGAATGCAGAAGCGATTTGCAAATAACATATCCAAAAAAAGGGTTTGTATCCAAAATATATAAAGAACTTATACAACTCAACACCAAGAAAACACAATAATCTGATTTAAAACATAGGCAAAAAATACAAACAGATCATTCTCAAAGAAGACATCCAGATGGCCAACAGAAACATGAAGAGGTGCTCAATGTCAGTAACCATCAGGGAGATGCAAATTAAAACCACAAAGAGATACCATCTCACACCTGTCAAAATGGCTAAAATAAAAAACACAAGAAACAACAAGTGTTGGCAAGGATGTGGAGAAAAAGGAACCCTCGTGCACTCTTGGTGGGAATGCAAATCAGTGCAGCCACTATGGAAAATAGTATGGAGGTTCCTCAAAATGTTAAAAATAGAACTACCCTACGATCTAGTATTCACACTGCTGGGTATTTGCCCAAAGAATATGAAAACACTAATTTGAAAGGATATACACACCCCTGTTTATTGCATCATTATTTACAATCACCAAATTATGAAACAGCCCAAGTATCCATCAATAGATGAATGGATAAAGAAGATGTGGTATGATATATATACACACATATGCATATATCTATATAGGTATATAGATATACAGATATATAGATATGCAATGGAATATCATTCAGCCATAAAAACGAATGAATTCTTGCCATTTGCAACATGGATGGGTGTAGAGAGTATAATGGTAAGTGAAGTAAGTCAGAGAAAGACAAATACTGTATGATTTCACTCAAATGTACAATTTAAGAAGTAAAACAAATGACCAAAGAAAAAAGAGACAAACCAAAAAACATACTCTTAACTACAAAGAACAGATGGTTACTGGGGGGGAGGGTGGCAGTGGAAATGGGTGAAATAGGAGAAGGGGTTAAGAGCACACTTATCTTGATGAACACAGAGTAATGTACAGAATTGCAGAATCAATATTGTATACCTGAAACTAATATAACACTATGTCAACTATATTGGAATTAGAATTTAAAAAAACAAACAAAAAGAAATGTGGCAAATATTTATTGAATATTGGAAAAGAAAGAAAAATACCAAAATCAGTAGATTAGAAGTTACCCTGAAAACAATGTTATAATTTGACTATGGCTAAAGTAATTCCTTTTCTCTTCTTGGAAATGTGTGTACCCTCTCCAAACACTACTAAGAATATTCTGGCTAGATGGACATCTTAGAAAAATAGAGGGTTATTCTATTATGGTTCATCTCAATCCACTTCTCAGTCAGGATTCGTTTTTTTTTTTTAATTTTTTTTTTATGTTTTTATTTTGAGAGAGAAACAGAGAGTGAGTGTGGGAGGGGTAGAGAGAGAGGGAGACACAGAATCGGAAGCAGGCTCCAGGCTCTGAGCTGTCACCACAGAGCCCGATGCAGGGCTCGAACCCATGGACCGTGAGATCATGACCTGAGCCAAAGTCGGACACTTAACCGACTGAGCCACCCAGGTGGCTCTTTCATGTAAACAGTCATGATTCATTACTGTAATTCATTTTGATTCCTTCAAAAGTTACTGTTTGTAATAAAGGTAATTTAATCAGGCAATTATTCCCAGGGTGAAGTTATTTCCACATTACTTATGCAGAAATACAAGGAACGGAATCATTTTCACGAGGGCTGGAACAGGTGTGTCTCCCATCACATTTACTCGTGCGGTTCAGTTAGTGTCTGCGGTCTATGGTGACGGCTTGCAACCTATGTCCCTTGACCATTCTTTCCCTGGAAAGTCTCCCCTGGACAGGTCACAATAGAGCAAAAATGGAAGCTTCCAGGAAAAGGAGACAAGTGATGGAGAGTCTCATTTTCACCAAGAGCTCGTGTTGAAGCTTTAATAACTGGTCCAAAGTGAAAACGGGAGAATCCTATCAGTAAATACAATACAAGGATGAATCACTGAAACCAGCCTGTTCTACAGCTATCTGTGTGTATACAAACTCACAGGCAAAGGACTCAATGTCTTCTCTTCATTTTGTCAGTGTGTGTGTTCACATATCACGTAAACATCACCAGTGTGCCTGTATTGTTACCCGACTGGCAGATGATTAAGACAAAATTGGCTAATCATTCTCTTCTCCTTTTATTTAAAAGCTGAAATGAGGGGCGTCTGGGTGGCTCAGTCGGTTGAGTGTCTGACTTCGGCTCAGGTCATGATTCTGTGGTTTGTGGATTTGAGCCCCGCATTGGGCTCTGTGCTGACAGTTCCGACCCTGGGCCCTGTCTTTGAATTCTGTGTCTCCCTCTCTCTCTGACCCTCCCTTGCTCATGCTGTCTCTCTCTCTCTCTCTCTTTCTCTCAAAAAATAAATTAAAAATTAAAAAAAAAAAGCTGAAATGAGGCTGAAATAATTACTTCTCTGCATAATCTATTAGCTCCGCTAAGATACATTATCACTGAAAGCTCTAAGGTTAACACACACACGAGGCTATTTTCACAGATTTATTACTCAGGAAGAATTTGAACAATTTTAAGCAGCTGATTTGCTTTACAGGAATCGCCAAAAATTTTTAATTGCTTACTATACTTAATAGCTATATATTAAAGAATACCTAAAACAGAACTGTAACACCAAAGAAGCATTAGGAAAAACAAATGAACAAATTATGAGCCTTTTGAAAGACACAGTTTTAACACTGTTCAGTACCCTGGATTTTCAAAGTGATTAATAACAAGTACATTTCAATCCCATTTTAGGAGTGGCAAGTTGGCAGCTCATAAAATTTTTCTCTGTGTAAATGAAGTTTCAGTTGATACCCAGGTGCCCAAATCACTTCGGGAGGCAGAAATTAACGTCTGGGGTAATGGATCCACTTTCTGCATCAGGAAAGGAGTAGCCCTTCCCAAGAGCAAAGGTAATTTGCACCTTGGAACACATTTACTAGCGTGGCTAAGGGCAAGTTGATGAGAACACAAAAATGATTCCCAAGTTTGCAGATTCTCATCATGAGTGATAGGATTACAAATAAAAGCAACAAGAAATGGGTACTTCGAATAGGCAAAACAAAGTTGTTGTTCGCCAAAGAGAAGTCTAAACTGATAGCGTATAACACAAACCAAGACTAAAAAACTGAAACCGAATTCGAAAGGGGATAAAGGTATTTAGTTCCTTCCCCATTTCCCGCTTCAACTTCTTCCAATAAGAAAATAATTACTAAAATAACAGCATAAAAAAAAAACCCTACCTTTTATTGAAGGGCATTTGGAAAATATCTTCTATATATCAGTATGCTCAGCTACAGATAAATGAGGCTGCACAAGACCTTGACAGAGCGCTAGTCTATATGGAAAGCTGCCTGCCCTTTTCTTAACAGTCATCAGAGAATGAGACTTCATAACTTTCCAAACTGTCATCTTCTTGATAGAAGGGATAAGCATTTTCTATACCCCATGTACAACGGCTATCACACTGTGGGCCTATAACAAAGGTTAAATACTATAATTATCGGCAATATACAAATTAAAGAAATAATGATAGAGACATCTAAAAATAGAATACATTTTGAATTAATATAGAAAATTACTAGACCCTGATTAATTTTAAAATGCAACTCAGATAAAAAAATATGTAATAAAAAATTAGTTCTTATACAGTGCATAAAGCTCAAACAATTAACTGTAGACTATAGGGATTATAGACGCAAAGTCTAGAATAACAGTTAACAATGTAAGCAGACCAAAGTGATGGAATAATGGTAAATGATTTTTGGAAAAATACACGATTATTCAATTATGGTTCATTTTTATCCACCTCTTACTCATGATTCTTAAAAGTGCTTCAGTTAGCATATACCCAAACATTTAGCCTAGATCACATTAAATAATGGATGTGTGCAGTAATGTAACATTTAATGAAATTCATGTATATATTAGAATACATTACATCTTGAAATATAAAATATGAAGTTTAAAGCTTATTTAAAAAAAACAACTCATAAGTAGAAAGGACTCTAATTTCATCTGAATATATAACCTGGCCAAAATTCCAAAGAAGAATTATTACAGACCTTAATTCAAATATATATTAGTGTTTTAAAGGATAGGGAAGCAAAAAAAGAAAGGACAGAATTTCTCAACCACTTTAAGAGAACCACTAAAATTGCTTTTAAAACAATCAAGTGCACATTTTGGTTTCCTTGATATAAAATATTATAAATTCTTCTTTTGTAATCAAATAACTTTTATAGGTCACCCTAAAGGCAGTTCAAGGCATCAGAATTTTCAAAGTGGTATTCTCATTAACATACTGTCCGTCACTGCTGCTCCATTCAATTGTTGCAATCACACTCGATGCACACAAACATTTCATTGCCATAATATGATATTTTAATGACAGGTTTCATCAGAAATCTGTGAGGTTATTCTGTTGAAGATCAGTGTGTTCAGCACATAGACTTCCATTTCGGAAAAAAGCAACACCAAAAATGAGTATCTGCTTTTGTAAGTCTCAAGGAAAGCGCAAAGACCAGGAAATTAGCTAGCAAAACTTTGGGGAGGGGGGAAGCTCCTCAGTCCGTGCACCAAAGCGTCCTTGGTGCGGTCTCGTTTGTGAAAATGGCAGCCTAGCATCAAGGGCCACCCCTGCAGAGAGAGAACGCATGTGCACACACTGGGAAGAAATCAAAGGAGCTCCGGAGGGGGCACAGGATGTAAGTAAGAGGCATCTTCTCCCGGGCCTCCTTCTCACATCACAGGAAACTGGGAAGGGACCTTCTGGTAAGAACAGAAGGATGATTAAAACCCCAAAACTTTCTGTCTCGGTCTTCGGCTCTCTTTAGATGTTACCTGCCATTTGGAGGGGAGACTGGTGGATTCAATTCTCCTATTGGTTTGCATTCTGAATGCGCCTCCCTCCTTGGATATAACATTAGGTATTCTAAAGGTTATGGGCCGATGAGCCCAGGCTGGACTTTTTCCCCTACAGGGTCCCGCATGACAGATGGGCAAGAATGGGGGGGGGGCTCAAGCTGAAGGAAGGACTGGTATTTGGAATATTTAATACCCGGCCCAGTCGGGGTATCCACGAATGTGAATAGAGGCTCAAATGTAAGGAGTATGTGGGAATTACTCACTATCAGCCTTGACGATAAGGGAGTCAAGATGGGGTTGGCCGGGGGAGAGGAGGGACAGTTTCGATTCATTGTAAAATTACCTATATGTAAGTTTTCCTCTAATTGGCATTAAATCTCCCCAAAGGCAAACAAATTATCTGAAAAGACACATCAATTTTTATGGGCAACTCCTATTTGGATCAAATAAGGAATGTGAAACACAAGTACTGTGTGGGAAATTCTTACATCAAGAAGGATATTCCCAAAGCTTCCTGCTGATATCATCACCTATTAGTAAAAGAAACTGTCTTTCCCAATAACTGTTGATTTCCTTCATTTTTCCCTTGGGAGAACTCCTCTACTCTGCCTTTTTTGCCCCTCTCATGTGTGTTCCTCCTTTATTTTCCACAGTCGCAAACTCTCTATTACCCCCAGTCGCCTCCATAAAAACTTTCTCTACATTTCATTGTGAGCTCCCCACCCGGGATCAGTGGATCAAAGAAAAAAAGCAAACACAACTTCGAAAAAAAAGAGTTTAAAGAAAGAGTACCAAGTCGAAAGCACAGTGGTATCTCCGTTCTCTGATTCAATATGCTTTTATATAAAAAGGAAATGGTTTCTTGCTCGCCTTCATTTGGGTTTGTTAAAAATTGGGTGTAGTGGGCTGGCGTGTAATCCTCCGTAACAGTGATTCTGTGGGGCAAAGGCCAGATGTAACAAATTCCAAACAGTAGACAAATGATAAACAAAAACTTTAACGATGACCTGTGTGTAAAGCAGGGAATGGCTATGCAGCATTTAGCATGCTGTAGTTACACAATGTCGTAAAGACAAAAATGAATGTCATTTTTAGGACCGTAACTAAACAGGTAATTTTCCATCATCTCCATGACATAGGAAAGCAAATGTTTTTCATTTTATTTATTGAGAGAGAGAGAGGGAGAGAAAGAGAGACAGCACAAGTGGAGGAAGAACAGAGAGAGAGTAAGAGAGAATCCCAAGCAGGCTCCGCACTGTCAGCGCAGAGCCTGATGCAGGGCTCAAACTCACAAACTGTGAGATCATGATCTGAGCAGAAATTAAAGAGATGGACGCTTATCTAACTAAGCCACCCAGGTGCCCCAGAAAGCAAATGTTTTTAGAAAATTGTACCTACTCTCCTTTACACCCTTCACTGTTATCCCTTTGAATCCATCTCACAGTTCTCTCTTCGACAAATATCAGGAAAGTAGCGCAACAAGAACAAAACCACCAGATCCTACAAACTACAATTAATACCCTAAGAGAAAAGCATGACTGCGAAGGATGGCAAAGACGGGAGTGGTTCTTGCTCCATGGAGCCTGATGCTCTGTTCGAGAACACTGGTGTTTCTATCGTACTGAAGGCGAGGGTGGGTTTATTACCGTATATAAAGTTATCATGCGAAACTAACAGAAAAACGCTTTGTGAGTTATTTGCTGATTCTTCTTTCTAAAAGCTCAAACCCAAGTAGCGTTTTGGTTACGTGACGTATAATCACAGCACATCATGAAAAGCATACACCTATTCGCTTAAAACCTTTCGTTTAAGCACGCAATCCTTAAAACATGAGAGCATTCTATTTAAAAATGATCCATAAAACTTAGCTCATGGGAGAACTCAAAACAAATCTACCTTTGACAAATACATTATCTAGAAACTTCCAGTTCTTATAAGCAGAAAAGACAGCCAAGGACTACGCTTTTGCCTGATACACTCGATTGCTTAAATAGAGTAGGGCTGAATGTCTGATTAAAAAATGGCATGCATGAAAGAACGGATACAGGAAAAGCTGGATTTTAGATAATCCTTACGCCAATAATCTAACAACTGTTCTCAAAAATCATCATGTATTCTGAGAGGTAATATTTTCACAGTAAAATCACACAGACATATCGTCAGCAAGCAGGATGAAAGGTAGGTAAATAGAACTGTGCTGAGAGGTGTTTTTCCTCAGAGTTCCTAGGAAGCTCGAAAACCAAGAGGAAGAAGTAAACTGTACTAGGTAAGCTTTGTCATAGACAAGCCTCTTCTCCACTAGACATGGGTTTTAGGAGGTCTGCAGAGGACATTAAGAATACAATCTTTAAGGCAATATTAAGTCTTCATAAAAACGAAGAAATTTCCAAATGGTAAAGCACACAGTTATAATAAATGTTTCAAACAGGTCAAAGAGCTAACTTCCTAATTACACAAAATGTGTCAATATTGCAAAATTACTGTGATGTCTTCTTTACATAAACTTGTTTTAGAGTTTTCTAGAACACAATTGTTCTCACAGACTGTTATTCTGACAACTGTATACTTTTTGTAACTTTTCATAAATTGTGCTTTATTTCCTTTGGTCCTTTTCTTTCAGATAAAGGACCAGATCACCACCAATAGCTAAAGGTCTAAGTGCTACAATTTGGGATCCAAGACGAGGTTGATCATACATGTCTATTATTAATGACTAGTTCCAAAGAAATCACAAGACTGTACGTAGTTTCGCTCAGGATGGCCATGTGTTGCGGAGATCAGTATAAAGCAACTGTTAAGAGGATATAAATGTAAGCATTGAGTGTTCTTGCTAATTAATTATTGGACTTGATACATTTAAAAATGCATTCAATTCCTTTTTCCTTGGGCTGAAGTTGTTATATGATGTCAGTGGTCAAACCTAGAAGGAAGGTGCTTACAGGTCCTATGGGGGAAGGCCGTGTGTATTAAATTATAATCAAATTCAGTGCTCGAGTCAGTATTGACAAGCAGTATCTTATGCAACAGAGAATAAACAAAGCTTAACACCACACTGTGTGAAAACCCTGAAAAATAGCTGTTTATAATAGTGGTGAGCCAGTAGTATGGATGCTAAAATGGAAACACACAAACAAAACATGCTTTCAACGGTCCTGTTAAATTACCTGTGGGCTCACTTTATAAGATAAGGAGTAGCGTGTTAATATAACCATGAAGGGCACGTTCTCTTAAAACATAGGGTTTGAAAGATAGGGCTCCCAGTTTAGTAAATGCAACTTTTAGAAAGCCGAACAGCAATACTTTACCAATATTAAAACTGGTATGAGTTTAAATCAAGGATAGAAAAGTGTATTGTCTACGAATAAAATAAATTAGAAAATACATCAAAATGTACCGCTGCCATAATTCTCCAATTACAAAAGCCAGTTCCATAAGCTCCAGAAATCTTGCTGGCAATATCTCCTTGCAACC
Organism: Suricata suricatta; assembly: GCF_006229205.1. Taxonomy (NCBI): domain Eukaryota; kingdom Metazoa; phylum Chordata; class Mammalia; order Carnivora; family Herpestidae; genus Suricata; species Suricata suricatta. The sequence continues at coordinate 81,335,710 of NC_043717.1, forward strand.
AAAGCATTTCATTTCTGGGAAGCAGAATTTAAGAGTCTCAAATAGGGCACTGCCTTCAGTAACCATGTGACCACTAGGCAGTTCATTGACTATCTATTAATAAAGGCTAACAACGATTTAGTGGGTGATGTGTTTCCATGGAATTAAGACTTATTTTCTTTCTTTCTTTTTTATTTTTTTACGTTTATTTACTTTTGAGAGAGAGAGCAGGGGAGGAGAAGGAGACAGGGAGACACAGAACCTGAAGCAGGTTCCAGGCTCTGAGCTGTCAGCATAGAGCCCGATGCAGGGCTCAAACCCATTAACTGAGAGATCATGACCTGAGCCAAAGTCAGACATCAGACGCTTAACAGACGGAGCCACCCAGGTGCCCCAAGACTTATTTTCTTATATGTTGTCACATAGGTGTTACTTCTTCTCAAGACCTAGCTCCCATATTTAAGGGAAAAAAAATGACTGAGCCTAGTTTAAAAGACTTCTAGAAGCTCAGATTATATTTCCATGGAATTCCATTTAAGAAGCCCACCTGTATAAAAACAGATGAACATCAGGGAAGGGAAGCGAAAATAATATAAAAACAAGGAGAGGGTAAAACATAAGAGGCTCTTAAATCTAAAGAAAAAACTGAGGGCTGCTGGAGGGGTTGTGGGTGGGGGGATGGGCTAAACGGGCAAGCGGCATTGAGGAGCACACTCCGGGATGAGCACGGCGGGTTCTATGTAGGGGATGAATTACTCGATTCTACTCCTGAAATCATTATTGCGCGATATGCTAACTAACTTGGATGTAAATTTTAAAAAATATATAATAACAATAATAATAATGGTAAAGATGGTACATTTTATACTGTATTTTACCAAAATAAAAAAAAATCAGATTAAAAAAGTAAATATACAACAAGAAAAAAAAGAAGCCTGCCTGTATAAAACCGTTAAGGCAAATAAAACCAGATTAAAATATATAACATCAGCAAACAGGTTAAAATCTATGCTTTTATGGGGCGCCTGGGTGGCTCAGTCGGTTGAGCGTCTCACTTCGGCCCAGGTCCTGATCCCGTAGTTCACGAGTTCGAACCCTGCGTCAGGCTCTGTGTTGACAGCTTAGAGCTTGGAGCCTGCTTCAGATTCTGTCTCCCTCTTTCTCTCTGCCCCTCCCCAACTCGTGCTCGCTCTCTTTCTTCCTTCTTTCAAAAGTAAAAACATTTTTTTAATTAAAAAAAGTATCGTTATAAAACACTTTTATTACTGTCTGATGTCACGTGATTATACAATGATTTTTATTAAGCAATTCTGTTTGTAAAAATGAGCTTGTACTATTTTCCCCTCAATCTGTTTCCAGAACAGACACTACCTGACACTTGTCTGGAATGGCCTACAAAATGAATTTCATCAGTCTTTAAACAGGCGACATCACAGTGGCCTGCAGGAAATGACGTGAGGACATGAAAATGCCTTACCCCAGATATGAGAAATAATTTGCAGAAGTCCAAAACCGGCAGAATCTGTAGGAAACTGGCAGCTTCCAGAGTGTCTTGAAGATTGTCCATGTTAAGAGAAATCTTTGCAGTATAAATGAAATCAATAATTTTCCTTAAACCGACTTTGCTCACACCATGAAGCTTAATGCACATTAAATCTTGTTCTTTCATTCCACCTTAAATAAAAAGACATTCAATTATATGAGGGTGGATAATTTAATTAAGGTCAAACTCACTTCTGCCGCTAATTAGATGCAGTAAAATCAAGGAAAAGTTTTATTCTATGTAAGCATTCATGTCAGAGTCAGACCTCTGCATATTTTATAGTTAAAAGAGAGTACTTTAAAAGGGCTATCTCTACACTAATGGAAGCTGTATATAATGCAAGTGCTTCCAGAAAGTTCCCTTGTCACTTTGTATCTTTTGATAGATTAAAGATTGTATGAGGGGGAACTCAGAATCTCTGATAGACCATTCAGATATGCATCTGGAAAAGAAAAGCTGTGGAATAAAAGTGGACAGAAGTATGAAGATGGTATATCCATTTCCCAAGTTTCAAAAAGCAACAACCTACAACCACACGTACTGGGTGTATATCCCTTTTTTTTTTTTTAAAGTTCATTTATTTATTTATTTATTTATTTTGAGAAAGAGAGAGAAAGAGACAGAATGAGCACGAGACGGACAGAGACAGAGGGGGACAGAGGATCCATGATGCGGGGTTTGAACTCATGAACCCTGAGATCATGACCTGAGCTGAAGTCAGACGATCAACTGACTGGGCCACCCAGGCGCCCCTGGATATGGCTCTCAAAACAATTTCTTCTGGTAAAGATACAGATCAAAAGAGCTGAATTTCACTTTAGAAATAAAACTATTTAACCACGTCCTTTTCCATATTGTTTTAATGCAGGTGCAGAATTTAACAGGCCAACCTACCTGTGAACATGGCCTTGAAGTAATCACTAGCAGAGGCCATCATGACTCGATGCACAGGGAAGGCGTCATCCGTGTCACCTGGCATCAGTGTCACATCACAAAGCAATCCTTCAAGTCGAAGCTGGTCAAAGCCCTACAATAAAAACATGAGCTGAGCCACTAATCAAGGTTAAATGGGTGCACACATTTCTGCATGCTAAGATTCTGTTGACATATTAATGTGCATGCAACATATTTAGACCATAAAGCCAACAGAATAATTCCTAAGAAGACAATGACTTACTTGATATATGACAATGTATATTTAATTCACAGCAGGAAAAAGATAAAAAAAATCCCTGATTTAGATTAAGAACAAATATGGAAAGAGTATATACATTCACTTATTTATGCACAGTGGTTTTATCCTATTTTGAAAAGAAATTGCCATGCACAGTTTCACTTTCCCATGGCCAGAGTTAGGGCGGTAGATAGCACTGTTCGCCATAATGACAGATTAATAGTTCTTTTCTAGTGCATTACCGATACACCTTGCTTTTGTTGTACTTTCAGTTTTTTGAGAAAGAAAGATATAGATAATCTGTGTTAATTGCAAGATAGGAGTTCCTTTCTAGCAACTAGATTGTTCCATGTCTTTGAGAAATACAGATTGTCTTAGACATCCCTACCCTCCATACATTGCTGCTGCTTGGCCAATTATCTTTCAAGTTTCAAGTTTGGAACTTAATTGTCTTTGGAAAAAAGAGCCCAGGTAGCTCCAATATGAGACATAACTGTCCCCAAATGCCTAAGGTTTAGTG
>NC_043717.1:81339025-81498359 GCF_006229205.1 Suricata suricatta
GAATGCAGTTTTAGAAATATTGATGCTTCGCATATGTATAATATAAATCTCAGTCTAAACATCTCATCATAATCTCCAAATTGCTTTTTGAGGAAAATACTTGCATCTACAGAACTAGAACTTCAAGGAGATAATGTGATCCAGCCGCTGTCTCTCTGGAGAGAGAAATATTTCTATTCCAAAAATATTTATACATTATACATATATTTTAGAACAGGATTATGTATCAAATTTTTCTTTCTCCAACAGTGACTGACATGTGTTTTTGTTCACAAATATCAAATCTTTCACAAATGCCTCTTTTCTTCTGTAAACACAAACATTATATACTCCACCCTCCATAGTTTCCATTTTCCGTTGCTAAATGATCTCCAGCCTCTGTTATTTGGAAAAATAAAGGTTAAACGAGATGTCCATTTTAGGGGACTATTGTCACAGAGAAGGCCAAAAGTGGCTTTTGGAAAATTCATATGTGGAGTCTTGGGGCACCTGGGTGGCTCAGTGGGTTGAGGATCTGACTCTTGATTTTGGCTCAGGTCATGTATGATCCCAGGGTCCTGGGATTGAGCTGCACATCAGGTTCTGTGCAAAGCATGAAGCCTGCTTAAGATTCTCTCTCTCTCTCTCTCTCTCTCTCTCTCTCTCTCTCTCCCCCCCTGCCCCCTCCCCCGCTCACACTCTTTCGTTCAGTCTCTAAAAAAAAAAAAAAAAGGAAAACAAGCGAAAATTCATATATGCAGTTTAAATTGCACTCAGTTTAAGGGGATTGCCTTTCAAAGGCAGATGAGCATTGGGAAGTACTGGGGTGGGGATGGGATGCCCCCGAACTTGACCGAGATGGAGGGAAGCAGCTGGAAGAACAGCTGAGGGCCTAGCACGTTTGCATTCTCCAGTGCCTGGTATACAGTTGGTGCTCCCTACGTGTTTTACTTACGTTCAGTTAATGCATGAACAAACAATTCTGAATGCGACCAGAAGCCACCGGTTGGTATTTTAAAACCACGTAGACATGTTGTGCAGATCTTGAATTTTGGGACAAACCAACTAGAAACCAGGAACTTTACGTGAGGAACCTTCTCCCAGTGATAAAAGCAATTGTGCCTACAGTGCTTATTTGCATTAAACTGTAAAGGCTGGGATGAGGGGCGCCTGGGGGGCTCAGTGGGTGAAGTGTCCAAGTTCGGCTCAGGTCATGGTCTCACGGTTTGTGAGTTCAAGCCCCGCGTCAGGCTCTGTGCTGACAGCTCAGAGCCTGGAGCCTGCTTCCGTTTGTGTGTCTCCTTCTTTCTGCCCCTCCCCTACTCCTGCTGTCTCTCTCTCACTCTCTCAAAAAATGAATAAACATTAAGAAAAAAAAGGCTGGAATGAGAGAACTCGAACTGAACCAGGGTTTGGGGGAAGACAGCTGACTTACAAGGGCTTGGCTTTTTTCTCCCTCAGATAAGCCACAAGTTAAAAAAACAAACCAAAACAAAACAAATATCTGCTTGTTATAAAAATACAGGATATAAAAGGAAAACTAAAACTCCACCACTGTGACTTACAGGAAGTAACTACTGTTCACAGGTTAGTATATATATTACCAGACCTCTTTCTTTTTTCTTTTTCATTTTTAGAGGGGGGGGGGCAGTGGGAGAGAGAGAATCTCAAGCAGGCTCCACACGCAGCACAGAGCCTGACATGGGGCTCAGTCCCACAACCCTGGGATCATGACCTGAGATGAAATCAAGAGTTAGACACTCAACCCACTGAGCCACCCAGGTACCCCTGGACCTCTTTATATATATATATTCATAATCTATTATTTGCTCGTGTGTGGGTGGGGGAAAGGGGTGTGGGTGTATGTGTGTAAAAGTGGAATGGTTGGTTTAGAGAAAATGTACTTTTAAAGTTTTAGAAGCTCTGGGGCGCCTGGGGGGCTCAGTCGGTTAAGAATCCGACTTCAGCTCAGGTCATGATCTCACGGTTTTGTGGGTTCGAGCCCATGTCGGGCTCTGTGCTGACACCTCGGAGCCTGCTTCAGATTCTGTGTCTCCCTCTCTCTCTGCCCCTCCCCCACTTGTGCTCTGCCCCCGTCTCTCAAAAATAAATAAATGTTAAAAAATTAAGAAAAAGGTTTTAGAAGCTTCTGGCAAGTTGAAGCATATGGTTTATCTTGGAAAACTGATTATACCTTGGGCACTGGCAAAAAAGATGGCAAAATACCAACGAAGTGAGACTGGGTACTGTATGCAATCTTGCTTTATTTTTATTCATTAAAAAATTTCTGAATATTCTCTAAGAGATACATACATACATAGATAATATCTGTGAAAGGCAATTATGGCTTATTCTGTCAAAAGCAGTGATTGCATCCAGTCCGTTATTTTCTTCCACTAAAACAACAACTAAAAAAGAAACAAACAAAACAAAAACCAACCAAACCAAAACCTCGGTTCATTTGCTGGCCCTTCTGTCTTTAAAATATTCCTACAGGGGTGCCTGGGTGGCTCAGTTGGTTGGGTGTCCAACTTGGCTCAAGTCATGATCTCATGGTTTGTGGGTTCGAGCCCTGCACCGGGCTCTGTGCTGACAGCTAGCTCAGAGCCTGGAGCCTGTCTTCAGATTCTGTGTTTCCCTCTCTCTCTGCTCATGCTCTCTCTTTCAAAAATAAATAATAAAAACATTTAAAAGCTGAAAGGAAAAAAAGAAGGAATAATAAATAGTATGAATGGAGCCTACTGACACGTGTTTTTATTTATTTATTATTCCTTCTTTTTCCTTTCGAAAAAGGAATAGCTAATGCTTCCGTGTCGTTATAGCAGGGGAGGGGCAGAGAGAGAAGGAGCATTAAAAAAAAGAAGCTTTTTCTATCCCCTGTGTCATTTCTCATTTTGTCCATATTCTACTAAAACTGCTTGTTGAGGTACAGACTCAATCCTCACCATTTGGACAGCTCAGCCAAGACACCAGGGGCTCTTACCCTCTTCTCAGATCTGATCATTTTGTTTCCCTTTGCACTTTCTTAAGAAAAAACCCTCTACCCTTCCTCATTATAATCTGGAGTCCCCCAAGAAAGGAAGCTGAAGCTCATAGGCTACTTTTATCGCACTCTGAGTAACTTCTATTCGCAGCTTAATTTATCTACCTTTGGCAAAGTGCCTGTTTTTGTGAGGTTTTGCCTTTATTTTCACTGCATATCAAGTAGTTTCCCTTTTTGTATATTTCACAACCTTTACTCTCAAATGCATAAATGAACAATCCCGCCATTCCGTATTTGCCAATTTTATTCCTGATTATTGCTGTCTGTATCCAAATAAGATCTGTCAATTCAGATTATATTCACACAGATTCGAAGCATGTTGTTTGCATGCTGTTATCTGTATATCCCAGGTCTGTCTAAAGAAGGAAAGGCTAAAGTTCCTTCTACAACATATTCTGTTGCATAGAAGACACTCATCTCTCTAAACAACTTTTATACCCTAATCTTGCGAAGGGTGCACACATTCAAACAAAGGGGGAGGTCCTTTTCCTCCCCAATTCTTATCTGCCTTCTATAGATCTATCGTTTGCTTTCACTCTTATAAATTTCTTTCCCCATTTAACTCAGAAAGATTCTCAAAGACACCCTGGTGGGGCGCCCAGCTGATTCAGTCGGAAGAGCATGCAACTCTTGATCTCAGGTCCTGAGTGTGAGCCCCATGTGGGATATGCAGATTAAACAAATAAAACAAAACTTAAGAAAAAAAAAGATACCCTGCACACTTAAAATGTTCCAGTCTTTGAGAGTATCTTTAAAATGGTTCCTATTGCTTTAAACTAAACTTCTTCTCTTTTTAATGTTTATTTTTGAGAGAGAGACACAGAGAGAGCTCGCACGTGCTCGTGCATGCAAGCAGGGGAGGGGCAGAGAGAGAAGGAGCATTAAAAAAAAGAAGCTTTTTCTATCCCCTGTATTAAGCTTACCTAATGTGTCAAACCTTCAAATCCTATTAAATAGCGATGCCTCGGTGGCTCAGTCGGTCATGTCTTACTCTTGACTTTGGCTCGGTTCATAACCTCCCACTTCGTGAGTTTGAGCTCTGTATCGAGCTCTGTGCTGACAGCATAGAGCCTGCTTGGGACTCTCTCTCTCCCTCTCTCTCTCTGCCCCTGCTGTGCACGTTCTCTCTCTGTCTCTCTCAAAATAAATAATGAACTTAAAAAATTATTTTTTGTTAAAAAAATCCTTTTACATAGAAGGAGGTACCTATGTAATACTTGAAGGACTGAGACATTTTAAATGAGTTTGATACATTTTTAAACGGTCATATTATAATAGAAGCAGTTATGCATTGATACTACACAACTATAATACAAAACCATACAAGCTACAAGTAATTACTACCAAAAGTTGGTTGAATGTCAATAGCTTTCATTTATTTCTTAGAATTTTTTAACGTTTATTTATTTTTGAGAGAGAGAGATGGAGAGACACAGCATGAGCGGGAGAGAGGCAGAGAGAGAGAGAGAGAGACCCAGAATCTGAAGCAGGCTCCAGGTTCTGAGCTATCAGCACAGAACTCTATGCGGGGCTCGAACCCACAAGCAGTGAGATCATGCCCGGAGTCGAAGTCGTAACCTTAACTGACTGAGCCACCCAGGCACCCTGAATGTCAATAGCTTTCAAACAAAGTATATTGTCATTGTGAGAAAGGCGAGATGGATAATTTCGGGTATGAAAAAGCAAATGGATGAGCAATTCTTTCCATTAAATTCTGCATTGGAAGTAACTCATGAGCATATTGTATCTACTTTTGATCAGTATAATTTTGAAAAGGAAGTGGGAGAAGAAGGAAACGCATCTTGAGAAGACCAATAAAGATTATTAATGGAAAATATGTTTTACAATGAAAGATAAAGAAACTAAAAAAGGTTAAGTAATGGATTCTTTCCAGTCTTTAAGTAAATGTAATGCATTTGATCAAAACAATACCATGCCCATGTTCTTCATTTAATTCAGAGGACAGAAAAGGAACAGATGCATTTTGAAAGTAAAAGATCTACAGACTGGATACAAAAGTTTATATTAATTCTAATTAAACTCTGCTCTTACTACACAACACTGCCTAGAGCTTTAAAATGTCTAAGGGCTTTCTATCAGTGTTAGATCACAAGAAGGGAATTTAAAGATTTGTTTTGCTTTGTTTTCTAAGATATTATTTTTAAGTAATCTCTACACCCAATGTGGGGCTCACACAGACAACTCCAAGATTAAGAGTTGCACACTCTACTGAGCCTGCCAGGTGCCCCTGGAATTTAAAGACTTCTTTCCATGTGGTCCAGCTCAGTGGTTCAACCTCATTTTTCATTATTTTAGGGTGTTGTCTAGACTGCCTCATTAGTAAAAACCAGGCTTGCCTTTTTTGTAGTACTTGTATTTTTGCATTATTTTTCACATAGAATTTCTTCCCTCCTTCAGAGCCCAGTTCCAAGTTGACCTAGTTTATAAAGCTATCTCTACCCAAATCTCCAGAATAGCCAGGCACCTGTAGTCGGAGTCTCACAATTTGGCATTTCATGATAGCCTCTAGATAACTGTTTCCAGCAAGGATAAAGTAATAGGGCTGAATTTACCTTACCTCCTGAAACAACTGAAACCCAGAGAAAATAGATGGAAGGGGAAACAAAAACAAAAACAGTCAAAGACTGGATAAAGGAGAAGGATCTGTGAAAGATGAGAAGCAAGTTAGATGACCCCATGAATGTTCTGGACTTTCCAAGACAGAGGTACAGGGAGTAGGAACCCACGCGGGGCACAGCGTTGTCACTTGCGAGCGTCAAGGGTGTTAAGGCAGCTAGGTGTGTAGCACAGAACACAGGAGAAAAGATCTGCACAGAGAGAGGGCTACGAAGATCAAAAAACAGTCTCCCTCAAAAATAAACAGAATAAGGGCATCTGGGTGGCTCCGCTGGTTAAGCGTCCGACTCTTGATTTTGGCTCAGGTCACAATCTAAGGGTTCGTGAGTTCAAAGCCCTGAGTCAGGCTCTACGCTGGTGGTATGGGGCCTGCTTGGGATTCTCTCTCTTTCCCTCTCTCTCCCTCCCCCTCCCCCCTCTCAAAATAAATAAAGGAACTAAAAAGTAAATAAATAAAATATAAAATAAAATAATATAAAATAAAAATAGTCCCCCTCAAGCATTCAGGTGAGTACTGCTAAGTGTCTGTCTGGGGAAAGAACCACCCAGAAGGAGTACAAGAACACTCCAAGGCTCATCAAAGGCGTAATTCATTCAAACCACCAAAACGGAAACCTTACACTTCTGGGGCCTTACGTAGAGTACTCAAAAGTATTTCCCTCAGTCCTGGGGGAAAAAGGCTGCCCTAGAACAAACGCTGTTGTATTTCTACCCCCACAAAGCTTAAAAGTTAGTGGAAAATACACTCACAATAGCAAAAGAATTGGGGAAGGAAATCAGAACGCAAAGGATGACCAAAGTGGCATTGAGTCTCTCACCCTAACCCCTGTCTTCTTCCCCCAGTGCGTCCCACCTGGAGTTAAGACACCACGTAACCGGGAGGCAGTCCTCTGGGAGCAGAGGAAATCTGCTTAAGCTCAGAGAGACCGAAGAAACTCCATTTTACTGTCATTTCTCTCTCGTCTTTTGAGCCCCAATCCCCAGGCAATCCCAAGGTGGGGGTGATGGGAAATGCCTAAAAGTGAGGGAGGGGAGGCTTCCTCTTTGATCAGAGGGCTGGTGATGATTCCTCTGCAGGAAGTCCGTCTCTGTATCTGGACCAGGATGTGGCCTCGGTCGTGGTCTGGGTATAGCAAGGGGCGGGATAAATAAAACCGAGCTTTCAGGTCTGAGGACCAAGAAGAGAGCCCAGAGAACCGGAAGGTTATCAGGAAGATGGTCAAGATGGAGGAGCATGGAAAAGATACCCCGCCAAGTTCCATACCCCGGAACACTTCTCAACAATAACAAGAAACTGTTGATGCACACAGCAAAGTGAATGGATCTCGAAGATATTCGATGCAGTAAAAGAAGCCAGTCTCAAAAGCTTACAGACTGTACAATGCCATTTATGTAATACTCTCAAAGGACAAAAATGTGGTGACAGCAAACAGATCAGTAGCATCTGGGGTTTAGAGGTGGAGACGTGTGTGACCACCAAAGGGTGACAAAAGTATGTTGGGGCAACAGAACAGTCCTGAATCATATCTGTGGGGCCAATTACACAAAACACTGTATTTGTTAAAACTTGAAAATGTATATAAGCCCAATAAAAAATCAATTTTATTATATGTTCATTAAAAAATAAAGATGTAGAAAGATGGCAAAAAATATATGCCAATTTAAAACTAGTTAAAAGAAAGCTGGCAGTGGGGGCGCCTGGGTGGCTCAGTCGGTTGAGCGGCCGACTTCGGCTCAGGTCATGATCTCACAGTTTGTGGGTTTAAACCCTACGTCTGGCTCTGTGCTGACAGCTCAGAGCCTGGAGCCTGCTTCAGATTCTGTGTCTCCCTCTCTCTTGGCCCCTCCTCTGCTCACATTTGTCTCTCTCTCTCAAAAATAAACATTGAAATAAAATTTTTTTAATTAAAAAAGAAAATAAAGTTGGCATGAGGCGCCTGGGTTGCTCAGTTAGAAGAGCATGTGACTCCTGATCTCAGGGTCATCAGTTCAAGGCCCATGTTTGGCATAAAGCTTACTGGGGGACAAATAGCTGGCACAACTATAAAATAAGGCAAAATAGATTTCTGAGCTTCCTCCTGAAGAAACTAGAAATTGGGGCGCCTGGATCGCTCAGTCGGTTCAGCAGCTGACTCTTGATTTTGACTCAGGTGATGATCTCACAGTTTGTGAAAAATCAAGCCCCACTTTGGGCTCTACATGGATAGTGCGGAACCTGCTTGGGATTCTCTCTGTCTCTGTCTCTCTCTCTCTTGCTCTGCTCCTTACCCTGCTCAGCTCACTCAGTCTCTCTCAAAATAAATCAATAAACATCCCAAACTAAAAGAAACTAGACACTGAAGAGCAGATTAATCCCCAAAACAGGAAAATGGAAATAATAAGAATCAGAGAGGAGACCAAAGAAATGTAACACAGAAAGAGAAAAAAACAAACAAACAATAAAACCAAAAAATTTGGTTTTTTGAAAAGATCCATACATTTGATAAAACTCCAGCTAGACAGATTAGGGAAATAAAGAGAAAAAACACAAATTACCAATACCAGGATTGAGAGAGGTGATATTACTAGAGATGGTATAGCTTTTATTTATTTATTTAAAATTTTTTTTAATGTTTTATTTATTTTTGAGAGAGAGAGAGACAGCGTGAGCAGGGGAGGGTCAGAGAGAGAGGGAGACACAGAATCCGAAGACAGGCTCCAGGCTCTGAGCTGTCAGCACAGAGCCCAATGTGGGGCTCGAACCCACCAACCTTGAGATCATGACCTGAGCTGAAGCCGGATGCTTAACCGACTGAGCCACCCAGGCGCCCCATAGCTTTTAAAAGAATAATAAGTAAATATGAACAACTGTATGCCAATAAATTTGACAACTCAGTTGAAATGAATAAATTCCTTGAAAGACGAGTTGCTAGAAGTAACTCTATAAGAAATAAACAACCTGAAAAGCTGTATGTCTACTATAAAACTGAGTTTTCTCCGGTGAATTCTACCAAACATTTAAGGAAGAAATATGACCAATTCTACAGAAACATATCCAGAAAGTTAAGAGGTGGGAACATGTCTCAACTCATTTGACAAAGCCAGTATTATTCTAATATCAAAACCAGACCAAGATAAGAAAACTCTTGGGATAATTCATTTCTTTAATATTGTATTATATAGATAAGTATTTGAGACTACAAAATGATCTTCCATTGGTTTTGCAACTAAAATTGGGTAGAAAAATATCATAAGTAGATACAAATGGAGAAAAATATAGAAAGAACAATCTTCACATGAGAAAATGCCAATTAGGAACCTAGACACTCAGAGCAGGGAGACATTTTGAAACTCTGTAGGTCTGAGGAAGCACAGCCAACGATCAAGAAATAATTTGTTTGGGGGCACCTGGGTGGCTCAGTCAGTTGAAAATCCGACTTTGGCTCAGGTCCTGACCTCATGATTCGTGCGGTTGAGCAACGCATTGGTCTTTCTGCTGTGGGCGCAGAGCCCACTTTGGATCCTTTGTCTCTCTCTCTCTCTCTCTCTCTCTCAAAAATAAATAAACATTTTTAAAAAAGAGAAATAACTTGTTTCCATCCAGGCCAACATTCTACAATTAATATACACTGCCACCGGCTGAAATGTGGCACTATGGGTATGCCTCCTTGTCCAAACAGGGATGTGTCCAACTGACAGTTGGCAGTTTTTCCCCTTTTTTGTTTGTTTGCTTTGGTTTTTTTTCCCCTAATATTTCTAATGATGCCAGAAGACTTTCTGCATAATTTTACTCTTTCTATTAAGAATAAAATCTTTAGGGGCAACTGGGTGGCTCAGTCGGTTGAGTGTCCGACTCTTGATTTTGACTCTGGCCATGAACTCACGGTCCCTGAGTCTGAGCCCTGCATCAGGGTCCATGCTGACAGCACAGATCCTGCTTGGGTTCCTCTCCCTCTCGCTCTCTCTCTGCCCCTCCCCTGCTCACAGCCCCTCTTTCTCTCTCTCTCTCAAAATATACAAATAGCCTTAAAAAAAAAAGAAGGAATAAAATTCTTTATGGGGTACCTCGCTGCCTCAGCCACAAGGGAATGGGACTTTTTTTTTCACTTTAGTCGTCTTCTTATTACAAAGTTGGTAAGCATAAAGGGATACGTCTTTTCTCTCTCTTTAGTTACCATGGGCAAATGTTTATTTAGTAACATCACCTCAACTAGTTTACTGCTGATATTTATTAGCGAGTGTGTAATATTGCATTAATTGGTAGACTTCAAGTCATGAGCGAATATTCTGAGGACACCTCATCTGCGTTTGACTTCTAGATCACTATTTATCTCGGGGTTGTGAGTTCAAGCCTCACGTTGGGTGCAGAGATTACTTTAAAAAATCTAAAAAAAAGAAAAGAGTCGAATCTTTGCTATATCATTCACAACAAATTATCTGTTAGCCTTTGTGAATCAATGTCTTTACACTTACTGTCAATAAAAACTTAACATTTATAGACATTATATTTAAAAAGATAATAGAGTTTCGAGCAAGATTAGAAGCAACCAATTACGAACACAGATTATACAAACATTTACAGTCACAAAATCCATGTGCAAACTCCCTGAGCTTCAGTTTTCTAATCTACAAAATAGAGATAATTCTTGCCCCTTTTTTACCCCACAATATTGTTGGAAAGTATTACTGAGGCAAGTTTATATGAAAGTTATTATAACTGCTACTCAAATTCACTTATTCCACAAACAATACCAACAGGAGCAGGAGTGTATGTATTCTCTTTTAATGACAATGGTAAATATAACAATAATGATGATGATGATAATGACAACGACGGCCACTTGTTAAACATTTGCCACGTGCCCCGGCACTAGATCACAGGTATACAGAAACAACACATTGGAACATAGGAGTTGTGGATTACATCAATAGGTCATATTAACAAGGGCTCAGAGGATGGAACAGAAGCCACTAACTCTGCCTGGCTCACACAAACTCTAGCTTCAAAGCACCTGTCAGGGGAGGAGACCAACGGGGAGGGACTGTTCTGAGATGTCACACGCTGCACGATTACCCCCTGCTTAACTGGAGTGGGAAGGCCATGAGTTTAGGGCAAAACCAGAATCCCTGTTTTACAACGTACAATGTAAGATGGGAATGGTCATGCGGTCCCTGGGGGGTTCAGTCGGTTAAATGTCGGACTTGGGCTCAGGTCATGATCTCACGGTTTGTGGGTTCAAGCCTGTGTCAGGTTCTGTGCTGACAGCTCAAAGCCTGGAGGATGCTTCAGATTCTGTGTCTCCACCTCTGTCTCTGCCCCTCCCCTGCTCATGCTCTGTCTCTCTCAAAAATAATAAAATAAACATTAATAAAAAGATGGGGATCATTATGTATAAGTAGGGGTTTACTAGAAACAAAACAAAATAAAGGCATTTCAGGAAGAGGAAACGGGTGCAAAGACTGAAGTGTGGAAGAATATAAATGTTTAGAGAACAGATAAAAATCCGAAGTCTTCCAGGTGTTTGCCTTGCCCATCTGTCCTATGAACTCTACTAAGGTAAAGCAGAAGCAAAGATCAGATGATTGAATGGATACAGCATCGGGGATTGGCAAGGCAGCTATGACAGAGCAAGGGACTGCGAGAGGGGCGCCCGGGTGACTCAAGTCAGCTAACTATCTCACTCTTGATTTCGGCTCAGGTCCTGATCTCACAGTTCACTGGTTCGAGCCATGCATTGGGCTCTTCACCGACAGCGTGGAGCCTGCTTGGGATTTCTCTCTCCCTCTCCCTCTGCCCCTTACCCGCCGGCTTCCTCTCTCTCCTTCTCTCCCTCCCTCCCTCTCTCTCTCTCTCTCTCTCTCTCTCTCTTTCTCTCTCCCCCACACACCTTTCTCTTTCTCTCTCTCTCTCAAAAAATAAACTTAAAACAAAAAAGAAAAACCGAAGCTGCTCAGAGAAAATACTTGGAAATCCTGTTCCCATCAGGGATTTGTATCTACAGTATATAAAGAACCCTCACGACTGAATAATAATAAGATAAATAACCCAACTAAAAATTGTGAAAAGGATCTGAATAGATAGTTCCTCAAAGACAATATAGAAATGGACATGGGCAAAAATGAAAAGATGCTCAACACCATTAGCAATCAGGGAAGTATAAATCAAAACCTTGAGATTCCCACTTCACACCCACCAGCAAGTGACAGAAAGTTAGTGTTGGCAAAAATATGGAAACATTGGAATCCTCATGCATTGTGAATGGGAATGTAAAATGGAGTCTCCTGGGATTTGTTCAAGGTTCTAGGAGTCCAAGACTATTAGGTAGGAAAATTCTTTAAAAAAAATTTTTTTTAGCATTTATTTATTTTTGAGAGACAGAGAGAGACATCATGAGCAGGGGAGGGACAGAGAGAGAGGGACACACAGAATTGGAAGCAGGCTGCAGGCTCTGAGCTAGCTGTCAGCACAGAGCCTGACATGGGGCTTGAACCCTCAAACCGTGAGATCATGACCTGGGCTGAAGCTGTACGGCTCAACTGACTGAGCCACCCAGGTGCCCCTAGGTAGGAAAATTCTTTAGGCACTTACTCTGCCAGTCTACCTTGCTAAATAAAGCCTGTTTAATGGAGACAGCTAATCTGCAAGAGGGCATTGGGCCAGCCACATGGATGCCTCATTTGGCACGTGCATCACTTCAGTTTAGCTACATTTCCTCTGCCGCCATCCCCGTTGCCTCAAATGAAAGGAAAATGAAATGGATATAATTTTTAAAAATTTTTTAACGTTTACTTTTGAGAGAGAGTGCATGCACATGCAAGTGGTTGGAAAGGCAGAGCGAGAGAGGAACCGAGGATCCCAAAGCGAGCTCTGTGCTGACAGCAGAGAGCCCAATGCGGGGCTTGAAGTCAAGAACTGTGAGATCATGACCTGAGCTGAATGAAGTCCCATACTCAACCGACTAAGCCACCCAGGCATCCCAAAAGGGCTATTTATTATGCATCTTACTTCCCATAAATTGTCACCTTTAATCCTCAGACCCCTTGCCCATATTAGATAAGGAAACCAGCCCAGAGCAGAGAGAAGACTCCTAAAATCACATAATTAGTTGGTAAGTGGTAAAATTAGGATTCCAGGTTGGGCCAAAACTCACGCCCTTCCCACCCAAGTCTTGCACTGGGTAATCCTGCTGAGTGAGACTTCATGAAACAGCTTCTCCCCTAGGATCCTTCCCCAGACGGCTACTTTGAAGGCCTTTTGGAGCTCAAGTTTGTACAATTGCTAATTTTACAACAATGATAACATTTACACATGAAACACTTCTCTAACCTGTTCTCTTGACAACCATACACCTAAGATTAGATACGGAAAAAAGTTCTCTGTTAGTGCTGGTCCTGAAAACTCTCAGTTTGTTTCTTTTCATTAAAATTTTTTTCTGTTTTTTATTTATTTTTGAGAGACAGAGAGAGACAGTGTGAGCAGGGGAGGGTCAGAGAGAGAGGGAGACATAGAATCAGAACAGGCTTCAGGCTCTGAGCTAGCTGTCAGCACAGAGCCCGACGCAGGGCTCTAACCCATGAATGGTGAGATCATGACCTGAGCCAAAGCCGGATGCTCAACCGACTGAGCCACCCAGGCGCCCCTGATTGACTTTGAAAGACAGCAAAGGTTTGCAATAGCGGTGCAGAGTGGTAGCTCTAAGCCACCACAGAAAATAGCATAATCACAACAAAAAAAGGTCAGTTGATGAAAGATCACCTTTCCTCGATACACACTTTCTAGTTACGTTCACATCACTGTTCCCTCCACCAGCCTGGACCAACACAGGAATGTGATATAGCTAAGGGTCTAAGTCCCACTTTACTTGTTTTGTCAACAACTGAGTATATATTAATATATGTAATATGTATACTATAGACATGTATATTTTTTAAAGGAGATAGAGTTTTACTGAATATACCACAAGCAGTGGTACTCAGGGCAGCAGAGACCTGCCAACAATGATAGTTTGTCAATTACTCAGGTTATATACAAGAATATTTCCATTGTAACAAAAATTAAACAGTGCAGGATTGTACACAGCAGAAAGTGTTAAGACCCTAAAGCTTCCAGACTTTTGCTGTGCATTTACGTTCATATATATGTATATATATTATCTATTTTTTCTACCAATAGATGGGATTATGCTATACATATTGTCCTGTACCTTTAACAGCTTTACTGAGATCTTACTGACATACCACACAACTCACTCATTTATAGTGTAGAGTTCAGCAGTTCCTAGGACATTCAAGATAATATGTGCAACCATAGCCACAATTTTAGGATATGTGATTCTTTCTCCTTGTGATTCTGAGATGCTTGAGGACCACTGTCCCAAATCTGCATCACTGCCCTAAAGTGGCTTCCATTATCTGGTTTAAAGTCCACTAGCATCCAGAATGGTTAAAAGTACCTGGACTGCTTATCCTTATGCTAATTAGCTCCACATTGCAGTTTCTTTCTTTTTTTTTTTTTTTATTAATTTTTGAGAGAGAGACAGAGTGCAAGTGGGGGAGGGGTAGAGAGAGAGGGAGGCATAGAATCTGAAACAGGGTCCAGGCTCCGAACTGTTGCTATAAAACAACTTGTCATAATGCTTGATGGTGCCATGGTCTCTGAAAAATTTCAACCTAATATGCCTACTTTATCATTTAGGTTTATTTTTTTATTTTTAAAAAATGTTTTATTTATTCTTGAGAGAGAGACAGAGAGACAGAGTGAGCAAGGGAGGGTCAGAGAAAGAGAGAGACACAGAATCTGAAGACAGGCTCCAGGCTCTGAGCTAGCTGTCAGCACAGAGCCCAATGCCGGGCTTGAACTCACGAACCGGGAAATCATAACTTGCACCCAAGTTGGACGCTTAACTGACTGAGCCACCCAGGTGCCCCAACCGCACTGCAGTTTCTGATGTCTGGGTTTTTTTCTTGGTTTTCTACTGTATTTCCATCCTGTCCCTTGGTGGTACTTATTACCTCCTACATGTATCAGTGTGTTTATATCTAGTGGTTCTTATCTATACTCCCACACCTACTACTGATAATGAGCTGAGATGCCAAATAAATGTGATCTTCGGAACTATGATAACAAGGTGACAGTTAAAACAGGCCATGAGCAAGGAACCAGAAAATTTAGTGTAAGGACATTGTGATATTTATATTGGCGGAGACGAAATGGAAAGTCGCTGTTGCCACACCCAACAGTCTTTAAGAACGTGGCCGACAGCAAGACCTTCTTCATACAAACCAACCAAATAATGGACTCTGGGGATTCTTTTCATTAACATCAGGAAGGTAAGTAGTTTTCCCCTCAAGGCTTCTTCTCTGGTTTGTTTGCTCTTGTTGTGATTCATAAACTTAATTTTTTTTTAAGAGCAGTTTTAGGTTTACAGCAAAATGGTACGGAAAGTAAGAGAGGTCCCCCAGGCACCCTGTCCACGCACAGGCGCAGCCCTCGGCCCCCACTATCACGTCGCCCGTCACCAACATCCTGGGTGGTTTTTTGGGCCATTTGACAATTACACAAGGGACCGCTTAGCTTACCTTTAACACCAGAGAACTGTGGTTATTGCTGGTAAAGATGCGCATGGTTCCAGACTTGGATGACTGGAGATGTGACGAGAGACCCATTTCGCAGCTTCCAAGGGACAATTTCATGAGTTGGTCCTCCTCCACTAGAGATCTGAAGAGTTTTATAAATCAGAAAGAGAGGCAATAATTAAAAGTTGATCTATAACACACAATAACGACCTTATTTAGGGAAATAATCAGTCGCCAGTGCCAACATTTGACTACGGAATATACTGAATTTTGTTTCATTGAGTTTTTGGTTGGTACCATTCTACATCATAGAAGAAATGACATATATTTGGAAAACCTTTTTGAGGTCGGAAAAGATACATTAGGAGTGAGAAATAAACCTAGAAGCTGGTTTGAGACTATACTCACAGAGGGTTTTTGTCTTTTTAGTGCCGGGGTAATTGTTTTTGGTTTCTGCTGTTGTGGTAGCAGTAACATCAAATTGTGTTATTCACAGTTAAAACTACTTTGGAATACCTAATTTTAGAAAGAGAAAAATAATAGCTATCATTTATTGAATAGTCACTATGTGTCAGGTACTTGCCACGAAATTTATACACATGACCTCATATAATCCTTAAAACAACCAAATCAAGAGACTATAGATGCTGGCGAGGGTGTGGAGAGACGGGCACCCTCCTACACTGTTGGTGGGAATGTAAACTGGCGCAGCCGCTCTGGAAAACAGTGTGGAGGCTCCTCAAAAAACTATCCATAGAACTCCCTTATGACCCAGCAATAGCACTGCTTGGGATTTAACCAAGGGATACAGAAGTGCTGATGCATAGGAGCACATGTACCCCAGTGTTCATAGCAGCACTGTCAACAATAGCCAAAACATGGAAAGAGCCTAATGTCCATCACCTGATGAGTGGATCAAGAAGATGTGGTATATATTCACGATGGAGTACTACATGGCAATGAGAAAGAATGACATCTGGCCATTTGTAGGAAAGTGGATGGACCTCGAGGGTCTCATGTTAAGTGAAATAAGTCAGGCGGAGAAGGACAGATACCATATGTTTGCACTCATAGGTCTAACAGGAGGACAGGAGAAACCTAATGGAGGACCAGGGGGAGGGGAAGAGGGAAAGAGAGTTGGGGAGAGAGAGGGACCTAAAACCTGAGAGACTATTGAATGCTGAAAACGAACCAAGGGCGGAAGGGGGAGGGGAAGGGGGGAAAGAGGTGGTGGTAATGGAGGAGGGTACTTGTGGGGAAGAGCACTGGGTGTTGTATGGAAACCAATTTGATAATAAACTACTTTAAAAAAACAGAAATTGAGGTAAAATAAATAAATAAATAACCTGTTGGTTAACTGCAAAAAAATAAAAGTTTCATATCTTAAAAAAAAACCAACCCAAAGCAATGGGTGCTATTATTTCCTTTGTAGAAGGATAGGGAAAATGCACTACAGAAAAGTCTCATAAATAAGTTACCTAAGGTCACAAAATTATTAAAGTAGTTGGGTCAGCATTTGAATCTAAGTCTAGTATGATTCTAAACTGCATAAACCTTGTTAATAAAGGTCAAAGATTAACTGCTGTGTTAATACACTGCTTCTTCTTCTGTCATCAGTTATGATTCTTTTCTTAAATTTTTTAATGTTTATTTTATTTTTGAAAGAGAGACAGAGCATGAGGGGGAAAGGGGCAGAGAGAGAGGAAGACACAGGATCCGAAGCAGGCTCCAGGCTCCGAGCTGTCAGCACTGAGGCCGAAGCGGGGTTTGAACTCAAGAACCACGAGATCGTGACCTGAGCCCAAGTGGGCGATCAAGCGACTAAGCCCCCCAGGTGTTGCTCATTGGTTATAATTCTAATCGACCCCTGACTGAACAAAAATTTTATATGTAAATTAATTTCTTTTTCTAGCAGTATGTCTCATTTATCATTTTGGGATTATTTAGTTAAATAGCTACAGTCTAGTGGCATTTCCATCTTTTCCAAGAAACAAAACAGTAAAACTAAGAAATGCAAGCTATGCCCATGTACATATGGCATGAATTACTTTTCGGGGTCCATAAAAAGGACTGGGGAACCTGCATTCAACAGGTCAGGGAGTTTTTATAGAGAATATGCAAAGCACTTAAGAAGGAGCCTCAGGTACCTAAAACTTGACCACTACAGTGCGTCCCAGCATGGCCCTAGATCCAGCAGCCTTTGGTTTCCTTACTTACACGTTGCCAGAAGTGTCTCTCAATCGTCCCTGAGTACAGAACCTGTGGCTGTCAATGGGTTTGTACATTCACGATGCAGACTGCTAAAATGGACATTGGGGAAGGAGGAGGAAGAATAGATTCTCAAGTCCTAGAACTCTACTTTTGCTATTTACCTCTAACTTCCTACATGTTGAATTGTTTGGGGTTTTTTTTTTTGTTCTTTTTCAAGGTTTTCCTTGTAAGTATGCTCTGTGCCCATCCTGGGGATCAAACCCACAACCCCGAGCCCAAAAGTCGCACACTCCACCAGCTGAGGCAGCCTGACTTCCCAAATTATTTGTTTTTCTATCTCTGGCCTGTCCAATATCATGAAGATTTCACTTGTTCCCTCCCCCACCTCTAATCTCAGTTGATCAGTTTGAACAAGAAAATAGTTTGAAGACTATATCATAGTTTCAATAAAGATCCTGCTTTTCCAATCCTCACATCA
Source organism: Suricata suricatta (assembly GCF_006229205.1). Classification (NCBI taxonomy): domain Eukaryota; kingdom Metazoa; phylum Chordata; class Mammalia; order Carnivora; family Herpestidae; genus Suricata; species Suricata suricatta. Next base: position 81,356,929 of record NC_043717.1, read on the forward strand.
ACCAAATGGTTTTAAATCCTATAATAATTAGCGAACGTTCTGGCCTCAAGGGTGACATCAATTGCTCTTAATGATATTAGAGCCGTGGTATAACCAAAAATGAATGAATAATATATGACCATGTTTTATTCAACTCTCATGGATGTTTAATAAAGAGAATAATTTAAATAAGATTTTAACAAGCATAAAAGAAATTGAATATAGCTTTCTCTTAATTTCAGAAATAGCCTTAAAAAGAATTAAATTACATACAGGACATATAGCATACACACACTCACACACCCTTTTAAATGGCTTTTGCAGACAGACATTTAAAATTATGGAAGCAATTGGAAAAGTGGGAAATAGATTGGTGGTGACTGGCATCCCCTAACCGGAAAATTTCCATTCAGACAGAATTATTCTAATGAAATATACACGCAGAATGTTTTATTATTTTCTGTATTCCCTGCACAGAACGTAGCAGTTGAGAATTTTAACATATGTCATCTGAATGAACACCGAATCTCATTTTTGTGGACATTCCTTTCGCATGCAGTGCCGTAAATGACCATCAATTATCATTTTTATAGAACCACAGACGTACAAGGGACGGGAATAAAGCTGAAGCCACATTGTGCCCATGACATATCCTGGAAATTGCTTTTTTTCAGAAACTACAGATAACAACTTGTTTACTTGTCATTTGTCTGTAGCTCTTAAAATTGAAAAGCAGGATATGAAAATGCGGCCTTTTCTCGGCAAGATAATATGCTTGGCTTTCTAATTAATTATTTCAGAAGCTGAAGCCTTCACTAAAGTCATCTTTATGACTTTTCATCAACATACGTTGACTTTTTACCATTCAGAACATTCCCTATTATTTCTGCATCAGTAACAATACGTGCCATGTCAGCCTTCTCAGCAGATTTCGATATTCTCTTCTATCTTCTTTTCATCAAGTTTACCGCCTGGATGTGATATCCTTAAAGGAATGATTATCTGAGTAATTCCAAGAACAAAGCGTATTTTAAAAATTGTACAATCGGGGCGCCTAGGTGGTTCAGTCGGTTCAGCGGACTTCAGCTCAGGTCATGATCTGAACTCAGGTCTGTGAGTTAGAGCCCTGTTTCAGGCTCTGTGCTAACAGCTCGGAGCCTGGAGATTCTGTGTCTTCAGATTCTGTGTCTCCCTTTCTGCCTCTCCCCTGCTTGCACTCTGTCTCTCTCTCAAAAATAAATAAATATTAAAAAATTTTTTTTGAATAAAAATCTTATTTTTTTATGTCACATGGTTACAAAGCAACACCAAGACCAGCGGTTCTCAGAGGGGGCCGGAGGACGAAGGGGATTCTGTTACGCAGCTCCCCATGTTGGGCAATGTTGGGAGCCCTTTTTCATCATCGCGACGGTGTGTGTGTGCTGCCTTCATCTAGCGGGATGCTGCCAAACATCCCAGCAATGCACAGGAAAGTTCTCGACAGCAAAGGTGTACTTAGGCAAAAATGTCAAGAGTGCCAAGACTGAGAAATCTAAGAGAGAGAGATTAACCTACTCAGGAAAATTTTTCTAAAGCAATTTTGTGTTGTAAATTCCTCCCCAGTCTGAGGGTTGACTACATGAGGTTAATGCTGGCAGTAAGAATCACAGGGCGATTATTAATTACCAGTAATTCTTCCAAGACTACTAACAATAAAATACCTCTGCTTTTCTCCGGTCCCACAATTTGAACAATCGAGTGTTTATAGTAGATAATCGCTTTGAAGTTTGTAAGACATTGTACAGGAGAGCTTTTGTTCCATAGAAATTCATTTGAGAATAATAATTTTTGAATTCTGCTTAAAATGACTGCTATATGGATTCGCTTTTACATGCTAGCTTAGAATCAAGCAAATCTCAAAGGTGCCTGGGTGGCTCAGTTGGTTGAGCTCAGACTCTTGGTTTCGACTCAGGTCATGATCTTACTGTTGGTAATTTCAAGCCCCGCATTGGGGTCAGCGCTTGCTGGTGCAGAGCCTGCTTGGGGTTCTCTCTCTCTCTCTCTCTCTCTCTCTCTCTCTCTCTCTCTCTGTATCGTTCTCTCTCTCAAAATAAATAAATAAACGTAAAAAAAGAAGAATCAAGCAAATCCTGCCTAAATACTCCCATTCCATCAATGCTATAAAATTCTTCAGCAGAGAAAGTATGTTCATCAATTTTCTGTTCCAAAATCAAATGTCTCCTATGTCTGTGTATTTGCTATCAAACCACTGCAGCCCACTGCACTGTCACTGGGCAGATCTGATTTTCTTAACAATGACCGACCACTGAGCACAAAAGCAATCTTTCACAAAGTGTACTCGAATCACTCAACTGTTCTTGTTCAAAGAGAACAATGACTTTTTCAAAGAGTGTTAGGGTAGAGACAGAAGCACTGATCATTTTCCTGAAAGCACTACAAAGGTGGTCGACGGGAACACACGGACACTATGCTATTTCTCTGCATTGCTACTTGAAGACAAAAGGAGGGGCACCTGGGTGGCTCAGTTGGTTAAGCGTCCGGCTTCAGCTCAGGCCATGATCCCGCGGTTCGTGGGTTTGAGCCCCGCATCAGGCTCTGTGCTGACAGCTAGCTCAGAGCCTGGAGCCTGCTTCAGATTCTGTGTCTCCTTTCTCCCTCTGACCCTCCCCTGTTCGCTCTGTCTCTCAAAAATAAATTAAAAACATTAAAAAAAAAGACAAAAGGAACAGAAAGTCTAAGCAACTGCCATGCTAACAAGGTGATGCTAACGTCGTAATTTTGCCTAAAAAATTTATCACGTTTTAAAAATCACCCCCAAGGAAAACATGTTTCCATGTTATGAGCACACAATTCATAAGAATCTAAGTGTGAATGGTTAACAGATTGAAAATAGTCAACCTTATTATTCCAGAATATGCAAACTAAAGCAGAGATTCCTGTAAACTTCCAACCTGTAAATTTAAGGAGAAATTGCTAGTGCAAACATGTATTAGGCCCCTGCTCTCAACAAGGCACTGTTCACCCAAGTGGAATTTTTAATTTTTTTAAAATTAAAAAAAAAGTTTGTTCTTGAGAGAGAGAGAATCGGAAGCAGGCTCCAGGCTCTGAGCTGTCAGCACAGAGCCCAACACGGGGCTCAAACCCATGAATGGTGAGATCATGACTTGACCTAAGTTGGATGCTCAACCGACTATGCCACCCAGATGCCCCTGGTATTTTTAATTTTTAAAAGCCATCAAATGGACACTTTTTTAAAAATAGTAAACACCAGGATGATGAAAGTCTGTGCATTACCTGTCTGACCTGGTAGGTAGGCTGCAGCGAGAAGGTCCTGTCAATCTGTTTGAAATATGTTTTCTATCCTGAATAGCTTGATGGAGGTTATCAGTTCGGTAGACATTCTATAAAGAACCTGTACTCTCAGAATTCACTATAGCAACTGGCTTTGTTGGTATGCACTGTGAGTGAGTAAGGGAGGAGTATCTCACAATTGCATTATTTGGTTCCAAAGCCTCAAAGGGTCTTCCAACACTCCATACCAAAACAACAACAACAACAACGACCCACCAGAAACTCCCCCAATCCACTAAAATGAGTGCTTTTGCATTTAAAAACTGAGGTCTCAGCTTGATAAATGATGAAACGCACATTTCAGTTTCTTGCTTTCTACCACTCCAAGCACCAGATCATGTGATACAGAAAGCCGCGTGAGGTCAAATATCTCTGTCAAGGAAGAGAGGACGGTTTTTGGTGCTTTTTGAAATTATTAGCATGAAAATGCATGCAAATGTACTTGAGATGGGGCTTGAATTCACAAAACTGTGAGATCATGATCTGGGCGAGGAAAATGAAGAGTCAGACATACTAAGCCACCCAGTTGCCCCTCCCATGTTGTTCTTAATTTCTGAGGGGGGAAAAATGAATCAGAGAAAGCGACAAAGGTACAATTATAGGAATAACACCTTGAACTTTCCTCTATTTAGTTCCCAGTTAGCTTCATAGCACTTCTTTCTGGTTGCCACCGTTATATTACAAAGTGGTTAAACCCAAAACAGTTTGTTTTATTTTTTTTTTTAAGATTTTATGTTTTTAAGTAATCTCTATACCCAGTGTAGGGCTCGAACTCACAACCCCAAGACCACGAGTTTCATGCTCTGCCGACTGAGTAAGCTAGGTAGCCCTCACCCCACCAATGCATTTTAATAACATGACTCCCCGATACCAAAAGAATAGGGGTTTCCAAGTTAGTGTTAAAAGGATTATACATATACTGTAGTTTCTCAGAGTAACAGTGTTATCATAACTGAAAGCACCAAGGGGTAAGTATGCAAGAACAGCAACAATAACAAAACAAAACATAAATAAAAACAAAAATAAAAGCCAGGAACAGCAGAGCAAGACAGCAAATTGGCACGGTTAATCAAAGTATCGACTCGTGCTTTCCACTCCCCATCCCCCAGGAAAAAAGCATATATATTTTTCACACTCACAATTTAAAAAGCAAATCAAGAAAAAGGTTTTCTTCAAAGAAGTACTCCCCCTCCATTTGTTTTTGTGCTCTGAAACAGAGAAGTGTCTGTTGGCCTCGGCATTTGTTAAATGAAACGTTTTTTGTGATAAAGTTGCATGGCAGGTGGGGAAGAAATGTGGCCACCTGCTCTCACACTCATTTGAATTCGAGTGCTAAATCTGTCAAGGTATTTCCTTCCACCCTTGAGAAATAAATTAAAAACTTAAGATGGGAGAAGTTGTCCCCCACTGATTTTTCTAGAGGTTCAAAGTACGCGTACTACATTGAACGCTAAAGATATTTCTATCCTTCCTACCTCACAAAAGTTACAGTCTTAACCAGCCTTCCTCATCCCTCCCAAACAAAAGCTGAATGATACACACACACACACACACACACACACACACACACACACACACTCAGCTTCCATTCAAAAAAAAATGGGAAATTGCTTTTAAAAAGTCAGAAAGAGAATTCCAACTTATGAAGTAAGGCAACATGTATACAATAAGCCAAGTATTTTCAATTTAAAGAAAGAAAAAAAAACTTAAAAGCTTCAACAGTTTTTAAAGGTAGGCTCCAACTAAAATGTCATTTACAGCATCATTACACAAAGAAATTATAAATATCATAGCAACTTTTCTTAATAAGGCATAAATTAAGAACTGTTTAAAAAAGTATGGAGAATGTATCTCTTATTGAGGGGCTTGCCTGAAAGAAATCATGAAAGATAAAGCTTTGGTTAGTTACTTCTGTTTTTAAATAAACATAAGTACCTTATTGTTAACTTGGAATGGATTCCCTAATGGAAATCTTTAGCATGTACGCTACAAAATAGAGGCCCATCTTCACAAGGCTTTCTTTCCTGCTGCAGCAATACCACAATCCACAAAAGAGAAAAAAGGTTCAGGTCAGACAGCAAAATGATTCTCTAAAATCACGAGGCTTCTCCATATGCATGCGACGGTCACGTTTAAAATAAAATCCCATTAATAAATAGCTGATGTCAGTTTTAACATTGAAATAAGATCGTTTCCCCAGCACCTGCTGTGGACTAGGCATGGTGCCAGGCACATTCTCTGAGCTACTTAATCCTCGTAACAATCCCATTTTAAAGATAGGAAACTGAAGCTCGCCGAGTTTAAGGCTTCACCAAGAGTCTGGCAAATTATGATTTGAACTTGAGTCTGATTCCGGGCCCACGACGGTCCCCTTACGCCAAGCCTAAAAACATAAATGAAAATCAGCAGAGAGAAGAGGCCCTAAAGCAAGTGTCATTTCACTTCATTCATGCTTCATGTCTAAAGGAAGATCTCAGAAAGACACATTCTGTGAAAGGAAAGTAATTTTTTGCTTGGATTAGTTCAGTAGAAAATTACCCACTTTTACCACTTCCATAAAAACAATAGCATGTCTCAAACTCTCTCATGCCATTCTCCCAATGCAAGAAGTTGGCATATCTTAGTACGTAACTCAGATCAAATTTAGGGAGGACTTTATGTTACTGGTATTGACATTTAATGGAACAGATTCTGGATTCCAAAGCCACCCATCACTATCACAGAAATAGCACCACGACACAGATGAGGGAATTGGGCTAAACAAATGGGCCGACAAATGATACTCTCCATTAGATAACTATGACAGGAGGAAAGTTTATTATCCAACCCATAGAGCATTTGCGTCAAATATCTCAATCCTGTCCCTGAAAACCTTTAAAATTAATGTTTGCTCCCTCTACCTACCATATCGCATACTTAAGTCTTTCTTCATCTTTTAAAATTCATATACCAATTAAACTCCATTGGGTGTCATGTATCTATCTAGACCAGGAAATTCTTCCGGTTAGAAGCTTGGCTCATCTACTATTTCTTTCTTTGCATTTCTTATTAATACTGTGATGAATGATATAGATACATACATACGTACATACACATGCACACGTACCTGAAGTAGAGATAAAAGAACAGAGAAAAGAATGCGTTCCTGAGTGCTGATTCCATACCTACGACACGTATAATAACGAGGTCAAAGCTCCGTTACCCTAAGGCCACAGAAGGTAAGAGATGGTGGGATGGGGGTGGGCACTGCGTAGGTGTGAGTTAGGGAAAACAGCATGCATTCCCATCACTATCAATAACTCCTTTCTCAGGACACAGACAAAATAGTGGTGATAATCCTCTGGCCACACAGAAGCCCTCCGGAAGGGCCATCTGCCCTACCCCAGCACCAGCCCTGCCGTGGAGCAGTCCAGCTCTACCTGAATGCCGTGTTCTTCTCCAATCCTCAAATGAACAAACTGGAATGGGAGCTCCAATACCCCCACCAACTTTCTTTAAGGGACCTTCTTGCTTTGGGTCCCAGAAGATGTGCTAACCAAGGTGTCATTTTACTTCTATTATCTGGAGCTCACCAACTTTGAAATCTGACTATTGAGCTACGGTGCATTGCAAAAGAAGAGTGTGTGATGAAAGAACTGGGCTTAGGCCTGCCTAAAATTTCAGCTTATTAAATATTCAAACATCCAAGTTATCCAATTTTTGAGTTTATTATAAAGGCAGATTCTACAAACCCAAAACCAATTAGAAATCACTGAGACACGTCTCTCTGGGAACAGGAGAATCATTAATCGAGCGGTAAAAATCCTATCCTTCTCTGAATTTCCTAGTATATTGAACTTCATAAAGTCAATAATTCATGACCAGACCTTCAGGGAATGTTTATTTCTCTGTTAAAAGGAAACATGGCCAAAAAGCCAAACAGTAAGACTTTTAAACGTACAAAGCAATAGCCAATTGCATTCCATGTTTTAATAATTATAATCGGTAGCTCTGAGTCCCACTTGCCTCTATGCCTCCAAAGCCTGTAATAAATGTAACAAATCTCCACCTTGATTTTGCAATGACCTACAGGCATCTCTCATGGTTTTAATGAACGTGGTAAAAATCGATCGATCATGTTTCAATATACCATGCTCAATATGATGTCACCAAATTAACGTTTTACTATGGCAGCCGGCGTGTTTCGGACAGGGGAAGGCAACACAAAGAAATGCATACATATCACAGGACGGCCTCTCAACCCAGCGAATCTGGGAATCACACTTGGGTTCGTTTTCTCAGGCTCATCTCAGATAAGGAGCCAATGGAAGCAAAGAGTCAAATGTACACAATAATTCAGATTAAAGTGTTTTCCATTTTGTACACATCTGTGTCACCATTAAGGTGGTGTTTTCATAAAAACGTGTTCGAAGACTTTGAGTTATCCATCTTCTACTACACTCACATAACCATTGCTTACCTTAATTTCTCGAGTTGTTAGGAGATGCACAAAATCTTTACAGCCCCTTTATTTACAGCCCACACACCTATCTACACATTCAAGTGTCAGATTCTAAGTAAAAATGCAGGCTTTCTTTTTTAAAGTGTATTTATTTATTTTGAGAGAGAGAAAAAGAGAGTGCACGCGCCGGGGTGAGGCAGAGTGAGAGGAGACAGAGAATCCCAAGCAGGCTTCAGGCTGAGAGCGGGGTACGACATAGGGTTTGAACTCACGATACCACAAGATCATGACCGGAGCCGAACCAAAGAGTCAGCCGTTTAACTCGCTGAGCCTCCCAGCCGCTCCCCAAAAATGCAGTTAAAAATTTTTTTAACGTTCATTTATTTTTGAGAGAGAGACAGAGTGAGAGAGAGAGACAGTGTGCAAGTGGGAGAGAGGCAGAGATTGAGGAAGACGCAGAATCTGAAGACAGGTTCCAGGCTCTGGGCTGTCAGCACAGAGCTCGACTCGGGGCTTGAACCCAAGGACCAAGAGATCATGACCTGAGCCGAAGTCAGACGCTTAACCGACTGAGCCCCGCAGGTGCCCCAACAAAAAAATGCAGTTTTTACACTCAGAAATGGCTTCTGATTTTTCTCCTCAAATACCATCAAGATCTACCATTTTACTACACTCCTTGAAATCCAAGGCAGGCTCTAGGCTCTGAGCTGTCAGCACAGAGCCCGATGAGGGGCTCAAACTCAAGAGCTGTGAGATCATGACCTGAGCCGAAGTCGATCGTTCAACCGACTGAGCCACCCAGGCACACCTAAAATATTAAATATTCTTAATAAAATTAGTGATGATTTCCCAGCAGATACACTGTTTTCTGGTTTTGGGGTTTTTTTGGAGTGGGTGGATGCAAAATAAAACTCATTGGGGAGTTTGCCACCTTGGGGGCAAGATATTTGTTTCTTCTTAGGAAAATTATGGCTTCTAGCTTAAATACAGTATGTATTCCTGGATGGAACTCCACACAGAGCATATCATTTGGACACTATGACACAGTAGGTGTCAAGCATTCACATTTGCCAGTCATTTAAGTGGGAATTTAAATTTATTTATTTTTAAAATATTTATTTTGAGAGAGGGCAAGAGCAAGAGTGAGCAGAAGAGTGGCAGAGAGAGAGAGAGAGACAGGAGAGAATCCCAAGCAGGTTCCACGCTGTCAGCACACAGCCTGACTTGGGGCTCAATCTCACTAACTGTGAGATCACGACCTGGGTCAAAATCAAGAGTTGGACACCTATCTTGATCATTTCTGGAAGCCTGGTCAGGCAGAAGAGAGTTCCGCAATCTAAGTGTCATACATTCAAGAGACCATAGGTAGGATATTTTGGATTCTAGAAGGAAATCATTATCACCAAAATATTTCAGTCATCTTTGACTCTTGCTGCTTCCCAGACTCTCATGTCCAGTCAACAAAAGCACCACTGAATCTCTCTTCAGTACGCTCCTGAGCTTTGCTTCTCGCCATGGTTACTGCCTGTACACCACACTTCCGGTATGTGTTACTTCTTACTTGGATTTGGTTATTAATATAAATTACGTATTTGTTGCAACATAGCTACTTCACATACTGGGACTGTATTTATAACTCTGGAAGTCACTTCCTTGCTCAAAAGTATTCAGTGACTTCTCACTTCTTCCTGCACAAAATCCAAATCCCATACTCGGGTTCAAAGATTCTTTGGTTAGGCCTCCTTAACCTATTACACATTCTAGCAAATAATTCAAAATAAATGTGTTTCATGATTAGAAAATAAATGAAAAACCCAAATCTATTCACACACTACCCACTGTTTTGTTTTAGACTATGCTGTTTTCAGACACAGTTAACAGCTATGTCCCTTTGTTATTGTTAACTAAGTAATGTGTAAAGACCATGTATTTTAAATGTTTTTGTTTAAATTTAAAAATTTTTTCATTCCAGTGTAGTTACCATACAGTGTTTTATTAGTTTCTGCTGTACATTATAGCAGTTTAACAGTTCCATACATGGGGCACCTGGGTGGCTCAGTCAATTGAGCATTTGACATCGGCTCAGGTCATGATCTCACGGTTCACGGGTTCGAGCCCGGCATGGGGCTCTCTGCTGACAGCTCAAAGCCTGGAGCCTGCTTCAGATTCTATACCTCCCTCTCTCTCTGCCCCTCCCCTGCTCGCACTGTCTCTCAAGAATAAATAAAAAACATAAAAAACAATTAAAAAAACAGTTTCATACGTTACTCGGTGTTCATCAAGATAAGTGTACTCTTAGTCCCTTCATCTTCTGCCCTCCCACCTCCCCTCTGGTAACCATCTATTTGTTCTCTACAGTGAAGAGTCTTTCTTGGTTTCTCTCTCTCTTCTCCTTCGTTTGTTTTGTTTCTTACATTTCACATATGAGTTAAATCATATGGTATTCGTCTTTCTCTGATTTATATTGCTTAGCATTATACTCTCTAGATCTGTTTATGTTGCTGTAAACTGTCAAGATTTCATTCTTTTTTATGGTTGAGTAATAGTCCAGCGTGTGTGTGTGTGTGTGTGTTGTTTATCCATTCATCTACTGATGGACACTTGGGCTACTTCCATAATTTGGCGATTGTAAATAATGCTGCAATAAACAAAGGGGTGCATGTTATCCCTTTGAATTAGTGTTTTTGTTTCCTTTGGGTAAATACCCAGTAATGCAATTACTGGATTGTAAGGTAGTTCTATTGTTAATTTTTTGAGGAACCTCCATACTGTTTTCAACAATGGCTGCACCAGTTTGCATTTCTAGCAACAGTGCACAAGGGTTCCTTTTTCTCCACATTCTCGCCAAGACTTGTTGTTTCTTGTGTTTCTGATTTTAGCCATTCTGACAGGTGTGAGGTGGTAGCTCACTGTGGTTTTGATTTGTGTTTCCTGATAATGAGTGATGGTGAGCATCTTTTCCTGTGTGTGTTGGCCATCTGGATGTCTTCTTTGGAGAAATGTCTGTTCATGTCTTCTGGTCATTTTTTAATTGGATTATGTGTATTTTGCCGTTGAGTTGTATAAGTTGTTTATATGTTTTGGCTGCTGACCCTTTATTGACTATGTCATTTGCAAAAATCTCATCCCATTCACTTCATTGTCTTTTAGTTTTGTTGTTTCCTTCACTCTGCAGAAGTTTTTTATTTTGATATAATCTCAACAAGTTTTTGCTTGTGTTTCCTTTGCCTCAGGAGACATACCTAGAATATTTTTAATGTAAGGAAAATTTTAATTAATTTAAATCTAATATTTGCTAAGCCTCTGCAATTAGGCTTAAGTCCTTTCAAGTATCAAACATGATCATAAGTAAATGGGGGTGATTTTTAGTAATAATTTTAAATTCATGTCTCCTAAACCCTAGTTAGACTTCATTTTCTCCTACTCTGTCATTCTTTTTTTCCAATTATACAAAAATACATTTTGTGTGTATTCATTTAAGTGCAAACACACTAGCTTGAACACATAAATTTGCCTAAAACAGTTCTTCCCATTATGATAAAGGATATCTGCAAAGAAATCAAGTAACTTTTTAAAAAATTTTTTTGTTATGTTTTATTTATTTTTGAGACAGAGAGAGACATAACATGAGCGGGGAGGGGCAGAGAGAGAGGGACACACAGAATCAGAAGCAGGCTCCAGGCTCTGAGCTGTCGGCACATAGCCCGACACGGGGCATGAACGTGAGATCATGAGCTGAGCTGAAGTCGGAGGCTCAACCGACTGAGCCACCCAGGCGCCCCTCAGATAACTCTTAACTTTCAGAGTAGTTGCAGTCTTGGAACAGATTATAATCTTATTTTCTTTATCAAATTACTGTTTGATGAACCATGAGTAAAGTATTCTGGTCATTGGTAAATGGCTTCTACTAAAACCACTCCCAGTCTGTGTCAGCATGATGGAATTTATCAGCAAGCAAGAAGCAGATCCAGGACTTGGGAGTCGTTTTTTTTCGTAGGAGAGATAGGCATAACTTAGCCTCTAACGAGACTGTGATATAGTAGATTCGCGCATATATCAAATGAAGAAATTCATACTCTTAAGTGACATGATCTGCACAGCGCTACTGACCTGAAAACTCCTTTCCGCCAATTCGTTTAGCACCTCAACATTTACTGAGCACCTTCTATGTGCTAGACACTGCACTAGGAGATAAGTAACCAGAGGGTGTGCTGGATACTTGCTTGCAAAAATTTCACAGTAAAGAAATAAGTACATTCCAAATGGTTAGAAGATATTTAAAAAAATAATAAATTGTCACAATTATCTATTAAGAAATATCATGCGGCATAATTCACACAAACCACAGTAACAAGACTAATTGCACACTTTGCTCCCTGGTTCAGAAGTTTATCGGTTCATATACAGCATATAAGGACCAGATAAACAAGATAAATAACATTAACTTTCCTTACTATCATTTTAATAAAAAAATGTTTTTAATGTTTTATTTTGAGAGAGAGCTCTCACGCAAGTTGGGGAAGAGCAGACAGAAAGGGAGGCACAGAACCCAAAGCAGGCACTGGGCTCTGTGGCTAGGCTTCGAGCTGTCAGCACAGAGCCCAACGCAGGGCTTGAACCCACGCACTCTGAGATCATGACCTGAGCCGAAGTCAGACGCTTAATCGACTGAGCCACCCAGGCACCCCTCTATTATTTATTTAATTAATTAATAAGTTTGTTTGTTTGTTTACAATTATTTATTATTGAGAGACAGAGGGAGACAGAGCACAAATGGGGGAGGGGCAGAGAGAGAAGGAGACACAGAATCCGAAGCAAGCTCCAGGCTCTGAGCTGTTAGCACAGAGCCGGGCGCAGGGCCTGAACCCGCGAACCGTGAGATCATGACGTGAGTTGAAGCTGGTCGCTCAAATAACTGAGCCACCCAGGCACCCCTCTATTATTTTATTTTAAAAGACTGTCCCAGATCACATCAACTTATCTGGAAAAAAAAAAAGGCAATCTCTAATTGCAACTGTCCATATAGTGTGGCAATATGTCTATGAAAAATATTCTGATGGTCCAGGTCTCTGGTCTACTTAAGATCAAAATGCTGGTTCCAATTCCATGAACCTTTGTTTAGCTGTGGATCATTCAGAAATGATTATATACACAGAACTTTTGTAGGAAATTGCTCATAATGAAGGAAAATTGCTCCAGTTTGGCAATTGCTAACAGACTGGATAACCTATTCACAACCTAGAACATCCATACACTTTTCAAAATGCTATTTCAAATATTGTATGGGTCTATCCAAAGTAAAGCTAGATCAAACTACATGAGTTAATAAGGAATTAAGTGAGCTAACTGCAGACAAGAGAAAACCTCCAGTGTGATCCCATTTATAAAGAGAAATGTAGTTGAGACTTTTATAGTAAAGCAGTCTTTTTAAAAATTTTTGTTTATTTTTATTTTATTTTTGAGAGAAAGACAGAGACAGAGTACAAACAGGGGAGGGACATAGACAAAGGGAGACACAGAATCTGAAGCAGGCTCCAGGCTCCGAGCTGTCAGCACAGAACCCGATTCGGGGCTCCAACCCACGAGCTGTGAAATCTTGACCCGAGCTGAAATCGGCTACTTAATCAACTGCGCCACCCAGGCATCCTCGTGGTAAATTAGTCTTAAATATTAATTTTTAATATAGTTCATGGAATGGGATAAAATAATAAAAGGGAAATATAAATTAAGAATGGGTTGAATCATCAGGGCACCTGGGTGCCTCAGTCAGTCAGATAGGCATCTGACTTCGGTTCACGTCATGATCTCACGGTTTGTGGGTTCGAGCCCGGCATTGAGCTCTCTGTTGTCAGCATAGAGCCTGCTTCAGATCCTCTGTCCTCCTCTCTCTCTGCTCCTCTACCACTTGCATTCTTTTTCTCTCTCTCTCTCTCAAAAATAAATAAACATTAAGAAAAAAGAATGGGTTGACTCATCAAATACAAACATACATTAAGGAAAAGTGATCCAGCATTAATATCACATTCTCTTTCAAGGTATAAAGGAATAATTTGTAAGTTTCCCTCCAGCTCTTGGATTCAAAGAACTGTCCCTGAATATGATCATTATGTTTATTTTTTTAAAAACAGTAAGTGCTACAACCAAAGCAGGGCTTGAACTCACCACCCAGAGATTAAGAGTTGTGTGCTCTATGGACTGAGCCAGCCAGGCGCCCTCATGAGTATGCTATTTAAGATGGCATGGTCTTATCCACTGATCAGTGGGACCATTCTCATGATGTTTCCTTCTCAAAATGTTAGTGCTGTAAAATACAGGATCCAACTCTTTTAGTTTTTTTATTTTAAATTTTTTATTTTTTATTTTAGAGAGAGAAATAGTGGGGGAGAAGGGTGAAGGGAGAGAAAGAGAAAGAATCTTAAGCAGGCTCCATGCTCATCATGAAGCCTGACGTGGGGCTCGATCCCATGACTGGGGGATCATGACCTGAGCTGAAATCAAGAGCCGGACGCTCAACAGACTGAGCCATCCAGGTGTCGCTTTCCAAGCTTTTAAATCAAAAACTCAATCAGGACCCTGTACCTTCCATATAGAAGGCAGCGTCCAGGGAGTTAAATAACCCGTTCTGAGCTTGGAACATTTCCCTACTCACCTCCCAAGTTTAGAAATGTCACTTCTCAGGCCATACTAACTTGCTGGAGAAGCCAGTTTATACTCAACAGCTGAGCAGCACGGGCAGTCCTCATTTGTTGTTTTACTGTTCCTGTTTTACTCCATAGATGTTAATTACGCAACATCCACACGTCCGTGTTTTCCTCTGCACCAGACGCTGAGGGCATCAGCATGGCAAGTCACATGATCGTGTGCCAGCCAATTTTGTAGTCTCTTTTGAAGATTTTTTGAAGGTTCTCTACCACTTATATTATCTACATGGCTTTCCAGTGACATGTGAAGACCTTATAGGTGTTAAACATTACCCTCTCATAGCCCGCATGCTTTATCTAATTCTGCACAGTACTCCAAAGAAAATGAAAATGGTTGGAAAAAGTGGAAAGGAATGAAGAGTTCTTTTAAATGTTTTCTTCAGGGGCGCCTGAGGGGCTCAGTGGGTTAAGCGTCTGACTTTAGCTCAGGTCATGATCTCGCAGTTTGTGGGTTCAAGCCCCGCATCGGGCTCTGTGCTGACAGCTCAGAGCTTGGAGCCTGCTTCAGATTCTGTGTCTGTCCCTCTCTCTATCCTTCCTCCCTCTTGCTCTCTCACTCTATCTTCTCTCTCTGTCAAAAATAAATAGGGGCGCCTGGGTGGCTCAGTCAGTTAAAGCGTCCGACTTCGGCATAGGTTATGATCTCACGGTCCATGGGTTCAAGCTCCGCGTCGGGCTCTGTGCTGACTGCTAGCTCAGAGCCTGGAGCCTGCCTCAGATTCGGCATCTCCCTCTCTCTCTCTCTGCCTCTCCTCCACTCATACTCTGTCTCTCTCTCTCTCTCTCAAAAATAAATAAACATTAAAAAATCTTTAAAAATAAACATTAAAAATTGTTTAAATGTTTTCTTCACTTTAGCAATACAATAAAATGCAATCAACATCAACCAATTTGTATGAGCCACTCATTTTAGAACTTTTTAGACAGCTCTAGTATGAATGGAGTAATTCGGAATGCTTCTGCTTGTTTCATAAAACTTTATTAAGAAAATGAATTCCATGAT
The DNA here is from genome assembly GCF_006229205.1 of Suricata suricatta. Lineage (NCBI taxonomy): Eukaryota > Metazoa > Chordata > Mammalia > Carnivora > Herpestidae > Suricata > Suricata suricatta. The sequence continues at coordinate 81,372,404 of NC_043717.1, forward strand.
TTTATTCCAAAGGTGGCACTAATGCTTATTAGCTTTTAAAAGGAGACTTGGAGAGGCACGTGTTTAGCTCAGTCAGTTAAGCATCCGACTTTGGCTCAGGTCATGATCTCACAGTTTGTCAGTTCTAGCCCCATGTCGGGCTCCATGCTGACAGGTTAGAGCCTGGAGCCTGCTTCAACTTCTATTTCTCCCTTTCCCTCTGCCCCTCCCTTGACTGCTTGCGTGCGTGTGCTCTCTCACAAAAATAAATAAACATTAAAAAACAAAAGAAAAATCCCCTTTAAAAAATTAATAAAAGGAGACTTGGATCATGCAAATCATCTCAAAAGCAGCCTGCATTTTAAGAAGTCAAGTCAATAATAAAGTTTTTTAATGATTAGCATCTTAGTTTTAGCTCACACCTGCATTTTATGTGTTTGCGTATACTTGTAAAACTGATGCATACAATACATTTGTGCTTATTTTATAGGACTTGGAGCATAATAATGATGTTTCAACATAATCCCAGATTATAGTGCTGTCCCTGGAGACTTCTACTTATAAATAAGATTTCCAGGAAATCACTGTTGCAGAGTTTGAGAACTGCCTAGTTATGTTTGAATTATTATAATTTTCACGAGCAAAACCACTGGCGCAGTGATTAATAAATTTGGCTTAGTAATAAAAATGCAAAATTTGTAGGCCCACGCCTGTATTATCTAGGCGGGCTCAATCTAATCACGTGAATCCTTAGGAGTGGAAGAGGAAGGCAGAAGAGTGGGTCACAAAACGATTCATGTGAAGGGGCACCTGGGTGCCTCAGTCCCTTAAGTGTCTGACTTTGGCTCAGGTCACAATCTCATGGTTCGCGAGTTTGAGCCCTGCATCCGGTTCTGTGCTGACAGCGCAGAGCCTGCTCGGGATTTTCTCTCTCTCTCTCTCTGCCCCTTCCCCAATTGCACTTGCACTCTCTCTCTCTGCCAAAATAAATAAACTTTTTTTTAAAAAAAGGAAAAGATTCATGTGAAAAGGACTCGTTGTCAGTGTTGACGCCAAAGGAAGGGAGCAGAAGGCAAGAAATGCAGGCCGCCTAGAGCAGCTGACATCAACTCTCAGCTTCCAGCCAACGAGCAGACAGGAACCTCGGTGGTCCTACCGTTGAGAAGAACTGAGTTCTGCCAATGACCGCAAGGAGCAGGAAACGGATTCTCCCCGAGAGCCTACAATGGAATCACAGCCCTCCAGATGCCTTCATGTTAGCTCAGTGAGACGCACATCAGACATCTGAACTAAACAAACCCTATAAGAAATTTGTATGTCTTAAGCCATTCGTGTGCAGGAATTTGTTCTGGCAGCAAGAACACGAGTACAGACGTTTATTTTGAGCGCTGGCACACAATTAAGCAATGGGACAATTATGTCCACAAGATAGGACCAAACAGGGACTCAGCACGCTGGGAAAGGACTACAAGAGCATGCGTGCGAGAGTGCTGTCCATAGTGGGAAAAGGGTGTGTAGCCAAGAAGGTAGACTAGTACTCTAGAGAAACAGGAAACAGTGAAGTTAATCCTGATATCCTATCAGAGAGGAAGGAAACCACCCAGTATTTCCCTACAACACCGACACTTGAAAGCACTGTCCAGTAAAGGGGACTTCTTGTAACACCACCCGCTTCACAAAAGTTTACCTCGTTTATCATACTTCTTTGTTCTTCTAATCCTAAGTGAGATACTATCTAATAAAGAGCTAGCATGAAAGTAGCAAATGTCTATAAAAACAAAAAAGGCATTAGAGAAGTTAAGAGCTTTGAAATCACACAGACCTGAGTTTGAATTCTCACTGTACCTCTTCCTTGAAGTGTAACATTCAGCAAGTTAATTCACCCTTTGGAACCACTGTGCCCTTAGGTGTAAAACAGATTTACTCTGATAGTAGCACTCAACAAACTGTATTATATTTAGCTATGGTAAACCGGGACAATTTTTAAAATTTGCAAACAAATGCATTTCATATGAAATTTATAATACTGGTTTTACAGGCTAGATTCAAGTTTTTTAAAATTTTAATTAAAAAAATTTTTTTAATGTTTATTTTTGAGACACAGAGAGACAGACCGCACGCAGGGGAGGGGCAGAGAGAGAGAGGAAGACACAGAATCCAAAGCAGGCTCCAGGCTCCGAGCTGTCAGCACAGAGCCTGACATGGGGCTCAAACCTGCAAACTGTGAGATCGTGAAGTGAGCTGAAGTCGGATGCTTAACCGACTGAGTTGCTCAGGCGCCCCTAGATTCAAGTTTTAAGCTCTTGAAGTTCTGAAAGGTGGTTTTATTTATATTTTTCTTAGGGAAGGCTAAGTTACTGCTTTCTCTACTGAACCACCTCTCTATCTTCAAATAGCTCGAGATGCTCTTATCTTACCATACCATAAATGTGGCAACATTGGGTAAAAACTGTAAGAATTACCTTAAGGTGGCGACCGAGCGGCCATTCTGCTGTAGGTCGGAGAAGAACTCCGTGCACCGACGACCCCCACCCCTCACCTGCAGACCTGGAATGTCCAGCGCCAGTTTGAAAACAGCCAATCATGAAGCCCCAGCTTCCCATCACCCTGACAGGAGGCAATCTATCCCATCCTGCCACGTCCCTAAAGTGCCCTTATTTGGTGGTCTGCCCTCCCAGGACCGAACCGGAAGTCTTTCACCCATAAATTACCTCGCCCCTCCCTACCAGACTCGACTTCCCTGACTCCCCACTCCCGGGGTCATGGGACCTCGCCCCGGGAATCGCAGATCCCTATAAAGGCTTTCTTGGCTCCATAAGGTGGTCTCTTTCTTCCCTCTCATATCTGCCTCCATCTATTAAATCTTACCAAAACAACATATGCCCCTGTCATAGAATGTCACACCCGTGAAAATATTTTACTATCATTGAAAACAAAATATAACTTTTCACTAAAATTGCATCCAATGGACCAGGATCAAATTCTTGCTGCTTGAAACGTAAAACACGTACACTCGTGTGCTAGAAAGCACCTATGTCCTGTCCAACTTATTGGATGGTATGCTGTTCCACTTACTTAAAAAGATGACCATTCGGGCACCGGGGTGACTCAGTCAGTCAGAGCCTGGAGCCTGCTTCGGATTCTGTGTCTCCCTCTCTCTGCCCCTCCCCTGCTCACGCTCTGCCTCCCTCTCCTTCAAAACTAAACATGAAAAATTTTAAAAACAAAATCTTTAGGAAAATTTAAAAATCAAATCAAATCTCGTATCTGTTTCCAATTCATGTCTTCACATTTGGCCCAGACACCTTTCTCTTCTATAGTGTTTTCATTCCCATTAAATCCATTATCAGTACTGAAAGCACAGTAAATACGAATTAACCTGACTACCTTGGCTCAGAATTTTCATGAGACTTAAATACATTAAGCAATCTAACTGTTCACGAATAAACGTAGGTAGGAAGAATAGTCATTTGGAATGACTGTAAGGACTCTAGCCCTAAAATTTAGCAGAGTTATGCCTGGCACAGAACATAAAGTGAGTAATTCTGAAGATTATATCATCAATATACAAGGTGAGTGGGAAAGAACCTAGCACTTTCATAAATGGATCACTCAGCAACCTCCTTATGTACCGATTCCCCAAGAATCTTACACTGACTCTGCCTCTTTCTCCCAGTCTTGAAATAAAGCAATACACAGTGGTCGCCATTTCAATTTAAAATATCCTCATGCGCAGTGCTTGCAATTCTTGACTCTTTAAACCAGAAGTTAAAGTCATTAACACAAATTCTTGCATATCTCTTAAGTCTTTCTTTCCCCTCCCCCTCGCTGGGCCCTACTTAGGTTCTCATCTAAATATTCTAACTTTCAAGCAGAATGTCTGGAATCCTTAGAATTCGTAGTAACTCCACACTTCCCATGGGGATGTGAGATTTGCATTTCTGCCTCTTCCTTCTGAGGCAAATGTTTCAAGGGGTACTTGGAAGGAACATTAAAATATTAAAAAAAAAAATCCAATGAATCTAGATTAATTCTTGAGAAGTACAATTCTTGGAGAGTTCTGAAAACATCAGAAATACTAGCTTTCTGGCTTGCAACTTTCCTTTGTGCAGTATACTTCAGTTATCTAAAAACAGTTACAAGAGATCTTTTAAAACACACACATACACACACACACACACACACACACACACACAACTGGCTTTGAAACAAAGTTCTACATTCACTTGCACATGCCAGGTTTCCTCGGAATAAAAAATCTGAACTGGCTAAAAGGATAAATGCTGAGTAGGAGGAGCAAGCAATCCAATTAGAAACCTCTGGAAAGGAAGTTTGTAAACTCTGATTTCACCATGGAACAGTGTGAATCCTCTGATTAAAAAATGATATAATCCCAGGCTCTAAAACAAGCAGAACATCTGTATAAAAGGAGAAAAGTGTCTTCTCGTTGGACCACCTAGGGAGCACTGCTTTCAGATGTAGGGTCTTGTAGAAAGATTAACAGGAAAAAACTATCTGGCTGAAGATTACCAGCAGAGCGAAAGGTCTGGAAACATGTCATGCAAGCAACGGTTAAAGAAAGCGATTTCCAGGTTTGTAGGTAATACAGAAAACAGATACTTCTCTATATTGCCCCATAAGGCTACACTAGGCTCCGGAGATAAAAGATGAAGAACAGATTTTGCTCAATGCAAGGAAGTGCTGTCCAGGAGTGAGAGGTGCTGCCTTGGTGAGGTAGTGAGCTCTCTGTCACAGCCAGTGATCAAGGCGAGAGTGTATTACCATCTTTCAGAGATGTCCCAGAAAGGATTCCTGCTTTAAAGGGGGGTTGGATTCTGTAGATAACCTGTAAGGTCACATTTATCTCTATGGTTTTCCGTTAGTTAAGTCTTAAACAAGCCCTTCCGTAAGTCCACACAATCGAAATTCCCAAAGAACATGTCACCAACATTACAGACTCACACTAAATTGCTCTTAGGCATTGTTTACGTTTTGTTCTCCACGTAATTTTGTTAGAGTGAGCATTTAGTAAAAACAAATTAAGCAGACAGAAATAAAAGTTTATGTATACAGTAATTGTGAAAGTAGCTAAATATATTCTTTTCTAATTTGAGATTATCAATTTAAGAAGCATTTTGCTAAATAAAAAGTGATTTCTAAAACCAGAAGGTTTTGTTTTATTCGCTAAGTTGGGGGGGGGGGAAGACATTCTTGGGGAATAGAAAACATGTCAAATTTGGTTTTATTTGCTATTTGCTATTTTTATTTGCTCTTTTTTTTTTGAATCACCCATCAACAAGGGATATTTATCTAGGATGCACAACCTTTTCTCAGGAAATCCAGATACTGAATTTTAATGATGAAATGATAGAAAGCAGTTGCTGTAAACTACTGTGCTATTGATATTTACTACAAACTCTATTTTACATATTAAACAAAATAATTGTAAACAGGAAGCTGACCGAAGGCAGGTGCATTAGCTCAAGGGGGTCAAGTCTAATTTACTAACACCCCTTCTACGCCCATTGTCTTTTAGCTTGAGAAAGGAGAAACTCAAAGGAAAACACCTCCCAGTGTCTGCCTTGCTAGAATTCGCTGTTACACTGCACTGCTTAATACCTACCCATTGTCTTCCTCTTTTTGCCACACCATCCTTATCAAAAGTTACTGCTTGTGAAAAAAACCTGGAGGGATTGCTCCCGCTAATCTGTTCCATCTCCCTTAGAAACTAACAATACGTTAGCCCTAGAATGTTAGCCTCCAGGAACCATTTGCTGTTTTAAAACAATGAATACCAAAATACCAGAAAACCACTTCGATGTGACTGCCTCTTCAGCTTCATTAATTTAGGCAAAAGGACAGGTTAGTTTATATGGTTCACACCTGTCAGGAGCAGAGTCTTTGCTAATTCAGTTTACACTGACCGGGAGATCCTCCCTCAGGCTAAGGCTGAACTTCAACCTACTGTTGAAGGGGTGTAACACAAACACGTCACTCACATTTCCATCAAGACGGTCCCTTCAGAGAATTCCATTCCACGTGGACCGCACACCACCCTCCGAGGGTGCAAAACGGTAGCTGATGGAAGACTAGATCTACCCCGTTAAAGACGAAGTATTTGGAAACCAAGCTACCTGAAGGCCAAAGGATTTTTTCCCCTAAATCTTTTGTCTTCAAGGCACGACTGCACTATCCCCAAATCATACGATAATAGAGTGTGATGAGCGCTTTGCGCTATGAAAGAAACTATTTTCCTTAAAGTTGTCATAAATGTTGCCCTTATCATCAATCAATCTTAAAAATACGGAGAGCTTGCAACTCTCAGTCAGGCTTTAACAAGGAGGAAGAAGACCAACTTGGGTTTGAAATCCACAAGAGGAAAACTGCCTTTCTGTTCAGTGTTCGCAGTAAGTGAAATGTTGTCTCTGGTACCTTTCGCCAGCGTGACAGCACTGCCCCATCTCCGGCATTGCCACAGGAGCTCTAGCTTAGGGGCACCTATGCTGGGTTGAGAGTGAGGCCATAAGGAGCCTTTATAGTTTTTCCATACTTGCTCAATCACTACAGCACATTTTGGCTACAACCAAAAATAGTTTTCTTGAAATTTCAGTCTAGGAAAAACTACCCGCATCTTCCATGAAAACCACCTCCCTTTGACTTGGCAAATCACAGCAAATAATGAGAAAACACTACAAACCAACACTACCCAAGCAAACATATAAAAGGATGTTTCTCTTCCCTGTCAAGAGCTCTATATTCAAGATAATATTTTAAATGTTTGTACATAATCTTATAGAAAAATTCTAGACTATTGTAATTGATTAGAAAGCCAGAATTAGACTATTCTACCTCAGGGCAAAGACGTGAGACTCGAAGACGCCAAGAACCATTTAACCTGTGTCTGTCGGCTCAACAACTGTGAGAGCAAATATAATGTTTCCTGACCCAGTGTTCTAACTTAGTCTTTATGATTTTTGAGAGCGAAAATTATGCTCAATGTAAGTATCGCTGTGTATGTAGAAGTGTTGTGGAATAGAAAAAGCACTGATGAGAACAACATGTTACCCATGATACCCATGTTACCCATGTTTCTGGCCAAGTAAGACAATGAACTCCAACTTAAAACAGTCAAAACCTAAGCAATGTATTTAGAAGCCCGATTTAACCTCCCCACACTAGTCTTTTCCTATATTTAACATATTTTCCCCATGTACATTTACATAATATTTGAATGCCTGTGTTCACTTATTTATAAAGAAAAATAAGTGAAGGCCAATTTAATAATATAGACTGTCACAATGTCAAAACTGTGTAACGTAACGCCAGCCCTGCAAAGCTCTGTGGAATTTTCTAGCTTCTACCATCTCAATCAATTCATTCATATCATCGGGTCAAAGAGGTGAGTACTCAAAAGGAAGAAAGGGATTCATTAAAGATGCCGCCTTAAGCTGTATCGGAGCCTGTGGCTAGTATGAAATAATACAATATAAAAAAATTTTTACAGCATAAAATTTTTTTAACCGTCTCTAAAAACTGGAACACCAGCTGCAGTTTGGGTCTTCTGTAGAGTACAATATAGTAGGAAGGCAAGACTCATAATTAGCCACTATTTATTGTGCCCTACTGATTTTAAGTGTCGGGGTGCATATGCATTGTTTTGTTTTCACAATAAAGTTGCTTTTGGTAAATCTCCGCTCATGTCTCACCAGCCAAGATTCATAAAGTCAACAGGCACATCTCATTTTCTCAAATTATTTGAAGGCGCCCCATTAACGTAGCACCTCCATTAACTCGTCACCTCCACTAATTTGTGCTTTTGACGAATTCAGCTTTTGAAAAACAAGTAGAACTGAGCTTCCTTTTTTTTTCTTACCAGTATAATTTAAAGTTTTAACTTTACAGGGGGAGTAAAATGAACAGAGAAAATCACCTGAAGCGTCTCTAAGGAAGGATGTAAAAAATAATCTGAAAATGACATGATGACAGGATTTCACTCTGAAATGTGCTGATTTTTCAGCACTTTCTAGGGAGTCGCTGCCTTTGGGCTGAGAACACCGGCACCGAGCTCCGGTCCTCGGGAGCTGAAAGCCTTTCAGAGAACCAGACAAGACACCAGGGTGCACCTGAACCGCACAGAAAACAAAAAACTAAGTAACAGAGTGGCAACTCACTGGCTTTCTAAACATACAATTAATCTAAGCAGGAAGAATGCTCCACATCTTTCCTACTGAAAGATACTTTCAAGGAAATACAGTTGAAACAGACTCGTGCTCATAAGCTTTTCTCGTACTAGTATTAAAAAAAAAAAAGGTCTACCTTTCCCTTATTCTCTCCTCCACCAAAAAAAAAAAAACAAAAAACAAAAGAAGCTTCGTGGACAATATTTCAAAAGGATATTTTATTACAGCTCCTAGATTTTGTTTCTAAGGCAACAGTTTGCAAATTTAAAAATTAAGATTTTGAAAAATTCTAGCAAGACTTTCCAATATGTTTTAGTATATATTTACTTAAAATAAATTTCTAAAACAGGCATTTGTAGAACATACTTTGCAACTCCATGCAGACATGTGGCTATTCACAGAACCCCAACTTGCACACATTTGAACGTACACTTCTGAATTTGAATTATACAATTGGGAACGACAGAAACACCAAACTTATTAGTATTCATATGCAACTCAAGAATAAAAGTCCGAATTCAAAGACTCATTTTCTGACCAATGTGTTAACTCCGAATGTTTCAGATTCATCAAAAAAAAAAAAAAAATACAGAAAGCACTTTCCTATTGAACACCACACCAACATCAGTCACCAGTGGTGTTTTGTGCCGTTACACAAAAGAAGTCATTTAAGTATTTCAGATATACAAAAATTCAGCAAAAAATCCCACCAGTGTAAAAGATCAAAGTTTATCCTTATGCAATTCCTTAGGTATACCTTTAGACTTCTTAGATCAGTAATTCGATCACCACTAAGCACGTTAAATGAAAATAAACACAGACTCCTAGGACAACAAATGGAAGGTAAAACGTGGGCATGCCACTACATTTAATTATAAGCGAGCTTGAGGTTTTTTAATCTTGTGGGTTTTTGGATGTTGCTGATTGGGATTTTTGCCCCCCCCCCTTTTTTTTGTGCCACAAGGTTGATCCGCAAATGAAAACCCACTTTAACGTCCTTTTTTTTTTTTTCTCTCACTTACATGTATGCTGGAGGAAGTAGAGTTGACCTGGATGTTTTAAGCACAGGAACTGGGAATTTCCAGAGAGCAGGAGAGCCCGTTTTCCATTTCAATGGCATGTTGTCACCACGGTACTACAATAACAGTAAATAGCGTTTCCATGACACACTACCCACTAGGACTTCCATTCCACACAGCACTGACCCAGCAGCGGCGGCCGCGGAGAACAAGCCCAGAATTCTGCCAGTGCCCTTAAGCCGATGCTTCCCAACTGTAAAATAGGGCTGCGAGGCACCTCCTTTAAATCCTCCTGTCCCCTAAAGCAAGATGATAATTCTATCATTCTCACTCACAATAGTGCCACCTCGTTAGGAAAGCGTTGACTGCAGTATATATATATATTTTTTTAAGACTGCACCGTGCATACCACACAATGCAGCTTTATTTAATAAAAGCGGCTAGGGTTTTCTTTCCTTTTTCTTTCTTTCTTTCTTTCTTTTTTTTAAGCTTGCAACACCATTGTTCTACCTTAACAGGGATACTGCAGCCCTGTGCTATATTCTGCACCTATTAACCTGATTTCTGACCAATAGTAGCAGGAAAAAAAAAATAGATGGGTTTCACAGGAAAAGGAAACAACATACCTACTCAGAATACACTTGTCATCCTCTGAACATTCTTCTTTTGAGCTGCAACAAAACAAATGGGATATAAACCTCAGCATAGCCTTAGGCCACAGCTAATAGAGATCAGTGACTAAATTCGGCAGCCTTTTCCCCTCCTGTGCAGGCTCTGGCCACACAATACAAGAATGCCATTATGGGAAAAGCCCGTTTAAAAACTGCCAGTCTCTCTGTTTTCCAGTTAGAAGAAGGCAAAACGTAAGAACAAATACAAACTGCTGCAGAACTCTGCCCACGCTTCTAGTGGCTTCTGATTCAAGTTGCTGTCCTTTACCTATTCTGATTTCCGAGCCGGGATGAGCAAAATCGCATACACGGACAACCTGCTGTGGCAACACGAATGCCACTCTGTCTTCTGCAGCAGAGCACAGAGTAGTGTGCTCTTAATAGCAGTCCTTGGAGGGACGCTATCAACAATCTAATTCAAGGCTGCCCTCCCCTTCTTCTCTCCCCCCCTTCGCCTCCCATTCGCCTCCCTCTCTCCTCCTCCCACCCCGAAGAGCTCACAAATTGCCTAGAGGACAGACCAATGCTGCCGGCCAAGCAGGTGTCCAGCAGGGACCGTTCCAAAGCTCAGCGGCGGTCCAGTAACCTCTAGGGGTTAGTGACTGACAAGGAGATTGACAAATTCAAGCTGCCGTCAAAGGCAACTGGAGGTATTTTGCGAAAGCAGTGGCAAGTAGACGTTTCATCTATATTGTTTTAAAACACTGCCAGAAAATAGCATCGTAAGTGCCTCGAAAGTGCCGGGGGGCGGGGAGGGGTGTTTTAAGTTTCTGTTTCAAGCACCCAACTCATACATTTTTCTCCCCGATTCGAAGACGTGAAAATAGGACAGACGGGTATTATGCCGAACTCTTTATTTACAGCTGAAGAATTTCGCCTCTGATGTAGGCAAGGCGCCATCGCTCAACATCCACATCCGTAGCACCCCTCCACCTCTACCTAAAACCAGAATTATCTGCCTTCACCAGTGCAGGCTTAGGAAGAGCAGACTGCCCTTGATGCGGAAGCCACCGCCTTTTTAAAAAATCACTGCAGTGACAAAGAGCTCGTATTTATTTTCAAGTTCCTATGCGAACAATAAACTTCTGCTTCTAACTTAAGTAAGCTGGCTTTCAGATACTCTTTCCAAATGATTCCCAGTTTTAATTGAAAATATAAAGATGTGGTCCCTTAAGAGGCTTTCTCATCTGTATTCAAAAAAAGCACAGATGAATGTGACCAGGGGAAGCAACTACTTTGAAAACTTCCAAAATTTAACGTACCAGAAATACAATGGGAAATGAGCTAAGGAAATCACAACTAACCTTCAAGATTTATATCAATATTCAGGCCCAAAGTATTTTCCTATGATGTCCCACCATACATGTATGTTTGGTATATACACATACCACAAGCAAACATACATATATGGAGAGAAAGCTTCCTTTGAAATACTGACCAGTAATTCATAAACTTTATTGAATAATAAGTAGATGTCAGCCATCACTAACTCACAAATAATTTTGAGTCCAATCTATCCTACACAAAAGTCAAGCAACTTAAAAAGTTAAAGTGTATGTCTCTTTTTAGTACCCACACACAAAACTGTCTTGTAGAAATCTTCAGAGGAATCCGAGAAAGGAGTTATTTATCAAGACTCCAATGAGCAAAATACATTTAAAAGGTTAACAACAAAAAGCACTGATACAAATAAAACTATAGTCAATATTTTACATCAGCAGGCTTTGTGTAATAACTCTGAAGAGTTATGGAACAAAAAAAAGGTTCCGGGTACAAAAATCAGCAGCAGCAACTTGTTGGAAACCCCAAGAATAAAAAATACACACACACACACACACACACATCTATCAAGCAAGTTTGGAAGGTTCCATTCCAAAAATGTGAAGCATTCTCAAACATTTACGAATATAAACCATAAAACAGCTACAAATTAGCTGTGTGTAGCAAGGAGGGGTGTTCTAGAAAGGAAACTCGCCAGCGCCGTTGCTTAGTTGGTTAAAGCGCCTGTCTAGTACTAGTAGAAAAGAAACTCAACCACCTCGCAGCTTATGAAAGTCTTACAAAGCAGTAATTGCTAATAGAACTTCTGAGAACAAAGACTCCCCCCAAAACCTTTATAAAAACATGGTTATCGAGGCATTTCGAGTGGTCTGTAAAGCGTACTCCACATTTATGAGGGGGGATAGGGTGAATGTATAGTTTTCCAAATCTCCAAACAGGGGAGGATGACTTTACTGCAAAGGTTCTCCAGTTATTAGTTTTCTGTGAACAATCAACTTATTGAAAACACCGACATAATCTGTATCTAACCTCAGGCTCCCCAGAAATCAACCAGTGCCACCAAATCATGTCTGCCAATTTCCAACGTAGATTTCTCTCAAAGTTTAGAACCTGTTTTCATGGACCTCCGACAACTGTAGTATTTGCTCAAACTGTAATATTTGGGAAAAGAAAATAAGACTGCTCCCTCCACACCACCCTCGGTGCTTGTAAAGACCCCAAAACCCGAAAAGCATACATCTGAGGGTGACCGTTTATTTCTATTCAGTCCTTGTGCTTTAATAAATTGCTAGGAGTCATTTGTAATTAACTCTCATGAGCAAGCAACTAATATGCCAAAGGCTTTAAAAATAATTTCTTTAAGTGGAAATACAGTCCATGAAATACGCTTTACACTATTAATTTGCTTAACAACAACATGCTTCATACATCGTTTAGACATAAACTTCAGCCAGGTAAAATCACCTCAAATGCAGAGTCCAAATGAATCAGATTTTACTACCCTGACGGCGACTCCAGTAGCGAGTATTGAGTGTAATTACCGTTACATTCTGGAACTGAAAATGCTTTCACCTACAGAGTGAAGGGTAGAAAATGATTAAGTGTGGGTTTTAAATATAATTTTATGTAGGCTCAGCGTCCCACTACCTTAATATTTAGAATGGGAAATGTCAAAAACCCTCACTGACTTCATAGGAAACACTGATCTCATGTATGGAACACTTGGTTACTATTATGGACCCCACCGCGCAAAAGACGATAGAAAGACAACATACACTGAAACTTGTCAAAGCATTTTAGGGCCATTAACGAATCACTTAAAAATACCTGTGACATGTATATCTCAGACATGTCATAAACGAAGGACAATGCTGGGACTTGGCCAAGGCTACAAAAAGTGTCATTCTTGGCCAGATCTTGCAACATAGAACTCCCTGGTTCCCAATGTAGAAAGAGAAGATTTTTAGAACTTTTAGAATTCTTCTGCATCAACCTTGCCCAGTTCCCTCTTTGTACAGATGAAGGAACTGAGGCCTGGGGATGTTAACTTGCCCAGTGTCACTCTGCTGGCTAGCAGCAGGTCTGGAACTAGAAAGCACATTTCTGTCTGCTAGTCCAGGACTCCCGCTCTACAAAGCCTACTGTCCCTCCTTCTGGATGAGAGCTTTCCTTAAGATGTGTGTTTCTCTACAATGACCACATTCAATAAATAGCTCCACGTATTCTACGGAAACAAGAATTACAAAGAGCTGTTTGCTCCTCTAACTACATGTACGCTCAGAGGTGGGAGAGAAACACCAAAAAGACAAACGTGTGTGCCAAAGACCATGTGCAAAATCTTCCTTGCAGAGGGTGTTTACGTAGGATGAGGGAGAAAAATGTAAGTAAAAATTACACCAGTCATAGTATGCAAGAGAAGAGAAATATCCAGGTAGGAGTATAGTTGTTTTCCTAAACATCAATGTTTCTAAAGAATTTTATAGGACAATTTAACTCACTGGCTGACTGTTAAAGTCCTTTAGCGTCACCACGCCACTCGGTGAATTGACTATTATGTCGCATATCTGACATCTCTCTCCATATCTTTTTGATATTCCCTAAGAACTGACCTACCTTTTCCTTGCAAGTTTTGCTTAGTCCTGTCGTAGGTCCAACTACAGACTGATAGCATTAACCACAGTTTGTGTGAATGTGATCTCTTCAGTCCTGACGATGTCTCCTCAGACTAATCTGGGATATCCACGTTATTTGCATTGATCAGACCAGACCGGAGATGAAGCCAACTCGTGTATTCTGTTCTGTTTGACCAGTCAGTAAGAGTATTTGGATGGCGACCAAGTAGGACTGTTAAACCTTTTAGAGCACACAAAAAATTACCTTCTGCACAAGAGAGAAAAATTCTTAAAACATTCAGGGCTCCTTCCTATAGAAAACAGAGCCATTCACTGGAATGGCCACACGTACATGTGTGTGCGCGCGCGCACCTCCTTGAGTTGTTTCAGAAAGTTGACAGCTCAGAGCCTGGAGCCTGTCTTCAGATTCTGTATCTCCCTCTCTCTCTCTGCCCCTCCCCTGCTTGTGTTCTGTCTTTCTCTCTCAAAAGTAAATAAACATTTTTTTAAAAATTAAAAATAAAGAATTGTATATTAAAGCCAGGATATATCCTGGAAGGATTTTTAAATGTTACTGATTGTGCTCTGACTAAAAGCAGAGTTCAGGTAAAAAGAATATTCATCTGTTCATTTGATGTTTTTAGGCTATGAACTCCTTAAAACAAATTAGATATACACATTATCTTGTTAAAAATCAGTATATGCTGAAGAAAATCACCCAGAATATAGGCTTTTTAAAAATGAAATAAATGCATCACTTATAGTGATGGTGGACTGCCCTAATGAAAAATGTCTGTTCTCATCTCAAATAATGATAATTTATCTGTTTAGTTGTCTCCCAGCAAATTCCTAAGTATCTCCTTAAATTACCATGGGTAAATAAAACAGCCAAACCGTCATTAGATTTTCCGATGTGTTTGTGCATTAAACCTGCAAACTTACTGAAATAAAAAGCCATTAAAAATGTACAGTGTTGGGGTGCCTGGCTGGCTCACTTGCTGGAATGAATGAGTTCAAGCCCCACGTTGCATTAGAGCTTACTTTAAAAAATAAAAAATAAAAACAAATATACAGTGCTACTGAAAGAAAAGTTAAGAATATGGCTTTCCTCGGGGCACCTAAGTGGCTCAGTTGGTTTAGCATCTGACTTCTGATCAGCTCAGGTCATGATCATAGTTCGTAGGTTCAACCTCATGTCGGGCTCTGCACTAATAGTGCAGAGCCTGCTTGGGATTTTCTCTCTCTTAAAATAAATGAATAAACATAAAGAAAAAAAGAATATGCCTTTCCTGGGGTGTCTGGCTGGCTGAGTCAATAGAGCATGAAACTCATGATCTCGGGGTTGTGAGTTTGAGCCCCACATTGGGCGTAGAGATGACTTAAAAATAAAATCTTTAAAACAAACAAACAAAGAGACTATGGCTCTCCTGGCTAAAAAATACATTCATATAAAGCTTTTCAAATAGTTTCACTGGTTTTTTTTAATTTGGCATCAAATATAGAAGCAAAACTATAAAATGTAATAGCACTATTACAATCTTTACTTTTATAAATCCTGAACTATTTTTTATTTTTAATGTTGATTCATTTTTGCAAGAAAGAGACAGAGCATGAGAGGGGGAGGGGCAGGGAGAGAAGGAGACACAGAAAGGAAACAGGCTCCAGGCTCTGAGCTAGCTGTCAGCACAGAGCCCGACACGGGGCTCAAACCCACAAACCATGAGATCATGACCTGAGCCAAAGTTGGATGCTAAACTGACTGGGCCACCCAGGCGCCCCTACTTTACTTTTTAAAAACTGTTTTATTTATTTTTGAGAGACAGAGAGACAGAGTGAGCAGAAGCAGAGGAGGAACAGAGAAAGGCAAAGCAAGGATGTGATGAGGGGCTCAAACTCAGATACCACGAGATTATGACCTGAGCCAAAGTTTAATGCTTAAACAACTGAGCCACCCAGGTGCCCCCAAAACTCTTCAATAATAAGCACATCATATATACTCACTCTCAAAAGGCATGCCAGATAAGGAAAGTCAACATTTGTTATATTCTACGTTCTTTCAGCAAAAACTATGCTTTTATAAAACTGTGAGTTACTGAAAGGACTTTAGAATAACATATGACAGTCTTGTGAACATTCCAATTAAAATTAGTGAAATATTACTAGTATTTAAAAATGGTATTTATTTCCTTTTATCCAAAGAGTTATTATAACATTCACATCTGCACCATAAATGTTATAGCTAAAAGTGAGATCTAGAAGCAAGACTTTCATGGAAAGCCAATCCTGATGACTCATTAAGATCATACAACACTACTTAAAATTTCCATGAAAAGGAGCCCTTTATGTTCAATGGGTTTAATTTTAGTTTTAGCATTTCCCGGGCCTAACAATTACAATTTCAAATTTCCTAGGAATATACATCTATAGAAACTGCTGTTGATCCTTCTCAGTTTCTAATAATTTAGAATTCTTCTCTTGGGTGATCTTAAATTGGAAAGACTTTACTCTTAGGGGAAAAAGGTGGGTATAGAAACACCCTGAAAGATAATATATGGTGGTAAGTCTAAATTCCAGAAGCTAGCTGAAAAGTGTGCAACTGAAAACTGTTATGCCTCAAAAACATATTTAGCAATTAATTCAGTGAAAATCCTATGATGTCAGACATCATTAACCCATGTTCTATAAAGAGCTCATGTGTTACAAAGTAACCAAAACAGAGTTTTAAAGTTATGTTTAACTTCATTACTTGGATGCAATGGTTGTGTGTCGGGGGAGGGGCGGGCCGGGGTGGGGGTGGAAGTAATTTATTTTCCATGATCTCATGTTCTATTACTAACCCGAGTAAATGCAATTATGATATGACGGAGCGAACAACGTACTTCAGGGGCGGCTGGGTGGCTCAGCTGGTTAAGTTCCAACTTTGGCGATCATCATGATGTCACAGTTCATTGGGCTCTGTGCTGACAGCTCAGAGCCTGGAGCCCGCTTCCGGTCTGTGTCTCCCTCTCTCTCTGCCCCTGCCCTGCTCATTGCTCTGTCTCTCTCCCTCAAAAATAAATAAACATTTTAAAAAGTTTTTAAACAAAAATCATACTTCATCTTCTAGGTTGACCCTAGATTTAAGCTAGATGCAATTATCTCTTTCTTTCTTTCTTTTATTTTTTAAAGTTTATTTATTTAAGTAATCTCTAGCTTGAACTGATGACTCTAAGATCAAGAGTTGCATGTTCTTCATACTGAGCTAGCCCAGCACCCTTAAGTCCAGAGCAGTCATGGACTTCACGACTGCCTTTCTAAGTCTGTCTGCTCCAATCAGTGAATTGAGAACCACTCATATCTTCAGAATCAAAGCTATTTTATTTTTATTTTTTGTTTATTTATTTGTGACAGAGAGCAAGAGAGCACATGTTTGTGGGAGAGGGGCAGAGAGAGAAGGAGATAGATGATCCAAAGAGGGTTCTGTCCTGAGCGTAGAGAGCCAAACTCGGGGCTCAAACTCACAAGCTGTGAGATCATGACCTAAGCCAAAGTCGGATGCCCAACCAAGTGAGCCACCCAGGCGCCCCTGAAGTATACATTTTAAATAACCAGTTGCTTCTGGAATTCTGAAGCTACATAACATTTGAGTGAAATACTATCTTCCAATTACCTCGCATTTATTTATTCATCCATTCCCTATTCAGCTGGATCTAACTCACAGGCATTGTTGAGCCTTGTTCTGACTCTTTGACCACCAGGTCTGGATGCGTTATTTAAATTCCTAGGATGGCAGTAAATTTATGATTGGGAATTTCCAGAGTTATCATTTTTTGAGATTCAGATTGGCAAAGCACAGCATAGTATAACTTATAGTCCAGAAAGGGCGAAGAGGCAGCAAGACCAAGCTTAATTGGATCCTGTAATCAGGGAACAAGCACTAGCAAATTAATTAGGACTGTGTCTCCACATTTGCCAACTACAATGCATTTGTTTTAACCGAGGCCTCCTTCCTCTATTAGCCATTACTGACAGGGCAAGATTGACTCCTTGAACTTCACAAATACCAAAATCAATCAACTCACTATGCCGAGCCGAAGGTGTATAAGGAAGAGGTTTGTGCTGAATTAGTTCAATCACCAGTAAGTACTGAGAACTTACGACTCTGCTAGATGTTACAAGTATATGAAAGGACTCGGGCTCCCTGGCCACAAATCCCTGGCCATCTAACCTGGCAGACTGCGTAAGCATCAAGATCCTGCTACTGGGTAAGCCTTCACTCTCCAGAACCCTAGATCGGCCTAGGGTATTGGCCGATGTTTCAAAATTAATTTCAGTCGAAAACAACAGGGATGCGCTAACTCTTCCCATATCAAAACTTCATTACTTTTCACCTGCTGACGGAGGCCTTTTTGCCTCTTACTGTCTTCAAGTCTCAAATGGGCACAAATCTTTTAAAAAAGCTCCTCGTCAACATAATACACAGTGGCCAATGGGGAGAATGTGTCGTGTGCCGGCACTGTCATTCCTCACCCTCGCCTGACTCCGGTCTGCACATATACTTTGACAGGAAACATGGATGCTATGAAAGAAAGGTGGCTCCTTTCTTTACACACCGACACACAGACCGAGAGAAGACTCCTATACCTTGAAGGCGGGCGTCGTCAAACTTTAGTATGGCCTACGAATCATCTGGGGCGGACATTTTAACTGTAGGGGTCAGGAGGTGGGGCCTCGCACTCTGCATTTTATGCAAGTACTCCACTTGCTGTTCAGGCCTAGCCTGCTGAACTTGAAGAAACATTGTTTTCAAGTCAAGGCTGCTCAGCTCCACCCGAGATAGCCCCAGCCGTGGCGAGATCGTTTTCCCCTCTCGGTCTCTGGCCTTCCCCAGCTCACCACTGGTTGCCAGCCTGCACTGTCCAGGGCCATTATCTTGCCCCTCCCACACCCGAGATTCTTCCAGGTCTGGGTGAGTCTGAAAGCAAGGTCTCCAGCTGGCTGACAGATAGGCACAGAGGCGGACCAACAGACACACGCAGAGCGGGGACTGTGAGGTCTCAGTAATTAGGAAGCAAAGGTAATCCAAATTATATAGACTGCTCAGTACCACATAAAAGTGAAAAATCTGTTTCAACCCCTTTTGATGAGGAAGGATGGAGAAGGACACGGAGGTGGGCACTGTGGTCTGGTTGTGGTCTCCCACTAAGTAGCTCTGTGACTTCTCTGTAAAATAGGGAAGGCTCCCCTCTCTTGGCCCCACTCACAGCAATCTTCTGAAAACCAATTGAACTTGTATTTGGGAAAGCCCACTGGAAAACACAGAGCACAATACAAGGATGGGTGGTACTTCTGACACGGGAGAATTTATCATTTTTTCAGTTTCATAAATGCATTAACCTAGACATTATTGCAAGCTGCCTTGATGACAGAAAGGCTTCTAGTAACTCAGAGTCTTTTGTATAAAAATAAATTCTCACTGACAAAAAGGTATAGGAAAATGCAGGCCCTTGGACATACCCTGAAGTTGATTTTTTGAATATATCCTTGAAATCGGCTTGTTTTAAAGACAATTGCCTCCGTCTCCTGAAAGTGGAGTGCAAAAAAAAAAAAAAATCTGGTTAATTGTGGCTTTACTGTATTTAGTTCAAATGTTTCAAAGCATCCTCTGCAGAGTATATATTTTAGCTGCAAATTAATAAACCATGCTCATAAATCCTGAACAGTCAATACCACTCAGAACAATTTATAAATATGTAAATTCACTTTAAAAAAAACTTAAGAGAGCCATAAGATTCTATTTGTTTTTAGAAGCCCTCTTAGTGTTTCAGAAAGTCTGGAATAAAAACTGACATTGAATACAACATTTATCGGCAGCTGATCTGAAAGACTAAAGCGGCAAAAATCTGGAGAGAAGGAAAGAAACACTTTTCCAGTCAATATATACCCGGCCTTGGAATGCTTTGTCATTTTCTAGTTTTTGAAGCCTGAAGTTCAATTCTTTGCTGATTTAACTGTTTTGCCATAAAAACCTGAGAGCAAATGACACACATTACAAGCTTTCAAAAAACAGACAGCTAATGTTCTTCTGGGTTCGTTTACTACCAGCTTTATTTTCATACTGCTTGTAATTAATAAAAACATACAAAGAGAGACACCAGTCTCTTTAACCAGAAGATTTTGGTTTTGTGAACTTCTCTCCCGTGGCTCACTCCTCCGGGCTAATATAAAAGGGACAACAATGAACAGACAGACTTCTGGTCTGTCTGCCCGAGGAATACAGCCTCAAAATAGAGACTACTATGGAGCACTGCGGTATAGACTACCACCAGTCAACTTTCTGAGAAAATTCAAGTAAGCTGGCAGGTGTTGGAGGGGCTCTAACGCCAAACGTCATGAATTTACCTTTATTACGTTTATGTTGTGACTAGCTTACGGAAAGTGACCATTACTAAGCATTACCCTTATCTAACTAGTTTGTCTTCAAAATAAACAGTTCGGGCTCTTTTCTGGGTCATCTCACAGGCACTATTGCATTATTAGACTCACAACTCAATCAAAGTCACAGTCTAACAGTACCTTCACAAAGACCTTGGCAGAGACCTGATCCAAAATGTTATCCTCACGCTAAGGACTTCTCATGCTAAAGGTAGGTAGCAAGCCTTTTATTATTATTTGATTTTTGGAACCATGAATTCAAAACAGCATCTCTTTAATGGCAATATTAGTTCAAAGTCCACCTTTAAAACGCTATACACATAAAAATTATTTTTGAATCATCAAAAGCTACAATGGGTTGAATGAATAGTTGTCATGTTTTAGCATTAAGCCTCACCACGCAAATAGCAAATAACAATTATATTATTTTTTCCTTACAAATACATTAAAGTATCTTTAAATACAGCTTATTTTACATTCCTATTAATATTATTTCTTTCCTTTGTGTATTTAAGAAGAATCTACTGTGCCACCTTCTGGTAGCTGAGGGAAATTATGTATCTCTACACAAGTCACTATTCTTTATTTTAACTTAAAATATATATATATATTTATTTCTAAACCTGTTTTATACTAAAGCTTTAGATATATATACAAATCTAGATCACAATCTAAAAGAAAATAAAATCTCCTTAGTGACTTTTAAAAAAAAATCAAGCTTTATACATGCTGCCTATGATTTTTGCATGGTTACCAATATGTCTCCTGAATTCTACAATACATATAAAATTGATTTTTGTACATCGCTTCACAGCCACATATGAAAACAACATGCTTGCCATTTTAATGAATAAGTAACCGCAGTAAATAAAGGAAAAGAAAGGTCTCTTACCAATAAGCCCATTTTTCTCTTAAGGTTTGAACTCTCATCATTTGTCATGTTCTTGTGGATCCCTCTCTCATCAAATTCTCTGGAGTTTTAAAGTTGAGAGCTGTGAGGCACGGCTAGGCTCTGCTACACAGTAGCGCACCCCAGTGCATCTGCCTGGTATAACACTTCAGTCGCAGCTCCCAAAGGCAGAAACAGTCTTTATATATTCAAAAGCCTATGCACCGAACACCTTCCATTGGTAGGGGATGGTAGCCGGTGTGGCTGAACTATTTTTATTTCTTATCTTAAGGACGGATCAGATGCGGGGATCAGAACCACACGAACCCCGAGCTTAGTTCCAGTTAATTGAACTGGAACAAAGTGTTGGGCTTTAGAGCAGAGGTGGGATAAGACAAATACCAACACCGGGAGATCTGACATAGGAAAAAACCCTTTTGCCTAAACGTAACCTTATTTTTTCAAGGGTCACTGCCCTGTTATTGGTCATGTTACGTTAAATCTTCGTTATTTGTATCCCTTCCCTCTCCCATGCCTCTAGTAGTCAGGCATGAAGTCCTCTCCTTTATTCTTTGTCAATTTCACAGGTATTTAGTCCCTAGTGTGTGTTTGTTTCTTTTAACAAATGTGCTACTTCCAAAAATACACATAGCTGGTCTCTGCATCGCCCATGTTCAATCTATCAATCACGTTGCTTCTGGGTGACTCTCTTCAAAGACAATGATACGGGATGTAAATTAAACGTTCAATACATAGTATAGTCAACGAATATTTGTTAGGAATTTGCTACATATGCAATAGGCACTCTGCTAAGTGATATGGATACAAAGGTGAACAAGACACCATATCCTGCTCTCAGGGAGTGCTTAGTTGAGTGACGGAAACAGACATGCACTCTGACAGCACAAAATATGGCACAGAAGCTTTAGTTGTACGTGCCTACGATTTTACTGAGGAACAATAAAAATCAGGCTGCCACTGAGGTCGAAGAATGAGGTATTCCCCGGGCAGACCCCAGAAGACTCAATCTGTGCAGACGCACAGAGATTTAAAGGAGTACAACATGTTGGAATGGTCAAGAAAGTCTTCAGTATTACGGGAAGCTGTTTAGGCACATAGTGTGGAGGGGAGTCGATTTTAACATATAGAGCAATCACATGTGAGTGAAGCAGTGTGGTTTTCATCCTATGAGTGAGAAGACAGTAGTTGAATGAGTGGATCACTCAAGGAATTAATTAAGCAACGACGCTCGGTACTCAGAACTCACTGGGAGCTGGCCAACCTACTCTTGCAAGTCACCGTCATGGTATCCCGGAACACCTACGGCCCATTCTCTATCTCACAGGCTTCTTTCATTCTTGTTCTTTGTCTCCCTTTGGTTCGGACCCCTCCCCCACGTGAAATCCCTTCTTCTCTCCACTTCTCTGAACCCAGCTCATCCTTCTAGACCCAGCTCAAATTCCATTCTCTTCTGTAATGTCTCCCATGATAATTTGAGTCTCCAGTTTTTAAATTGTTCCTCCATTACATGGACCATGCATTCCTCCTAATGTTTAGCACACAATGTTCGAAAACCCTCTTTGGCTTTTTGCCTATAAAGCCAAACAAGATGGTGAGGAGACAACACTAAGGCAAGTCAGAGCCTGATGGTAAGTGGCCTAGGAAAGCACACCTCCCCACACTTCACAGTACACCCTACTCTCAATAACTTCCTTTCTCACTCTCAGGCCTGAAAAGGAAAGGCCATGAAACGTGCAGAGAACTTTATCTGCACCGGGCAGCGACTCGGCATTACCATGTAACAATGTTGGTTGTACACATCACAGCTCCCACTGGAAAATTCCAGAGGATTGATGAGAAAGGGGTACGAACAAAATAGCTGAATTATGTAGCTGTGATCTTTGGTGGGAGGGCGGGGGTAGAGCTGTGAGGGCGACTTGGGGGGACGTGCTTGTGATCTACTACTTGCGGTAAGGTAAACTGAGAGACTTCACCTGAGTCCATACAGTAAACAGAATCCATGCACACCAGAGAAAGAGATGGGGAGACTGGAAAGCAAGGGTAGGTGATTGGATCTAGAAGGTTTAGCATCTCATGAGGTTTTATGGGACAAATTTCAAGTGTAAGAAGGGAATATGTTTTAAGAAGCCGGGGGGCACCTGGGTCGCTCAGTCATTGGTTCAGGTCATGATCTCACAATTCGTGAGTTCAAGCCCCACATGTAGCCCTGTGCTGACAGCTCAGAGCCTGGAGCCTGCTTTGGATTCTGTGTCTCCCTCTCTCTCTGCCCTTCCCCTGCTTGTGCGCTCCCTCTCTCTCCCTCTCTCTCTTGGAAATAAATAAACATTAAAAAAATTAAAAAACAAAAAGAATGGGGTTAACAGTGTTAGCTGGGAAATTAATCTAGGGCGAGAAGCTTTACCAGAGAAACGTGTCCTGGGGTGTAAATACTTAGTGTTCTCTCCGTGCGGGACCACACCCCATTATGCACAGTGTCAAATAGTCATACAAGCTTTAGTTGATTTTGGCATTTAGCATTCAGCTTTGTCTCATCTTTTTTATGTATGCATAATCTCTCAGATTTATGCAATGATGCAAAAACCATGGTGCTTTCTTTATGTAGACAATAAAAAAATCTTTTCATCTTATTCAACCATTTTATGTTAAAGTGGGTTAAGAGGACTCTGCCAATAAGTTCCAAAAGCAGTTAATACTTAAAAATATTCTTTCAATGACTTAAAAATGTCCCAGATAAAAGCTGTCTACCCCTTCTTTCCTGTTTATTGAGTGCAAAAACTGACCACTTTCCTTTCCATTAACTTATAAGGAAAAAATTCAAATACAGAAAAAAAATGGAGACTGTGATTTTGGATAAGTGCCACACTCTTCTGAAGAATTCTTCACAACAGTGCAGTACTTAGGGGACATAAAAATGATTTAATCCACTAGGTCCTCGGAAGAATGTTTTTAAACTATATATCAATTGTACCAGAGATTTGAAAACAAAGAGAAAATAAACCAGACCATTTCCTCATTTAATTTTGCGGAAAACAGAACAATTGTCAGGGCACGTCCCTGAAGCCTGGAAGAAAAAAAAAAGGCAATAATCGTTTTCTATTATAGTTTAAACTAGAATAGGTATTTTTTTTTCCAAATTCACAGGCACGTTCACGTACTCGAGGGGAACAGAGGGGAATAACCAGTCCTGCTAGTACACAGTAAGTCTCTGAGGGTATTTAGTGGTTTTGATGACAGGGTCTGTATTAATCTAGTATAAATAATTCACTTACAGTCCACTTAAAATAGCATCATCGCGTTATCTCAGCCATCGCTGTAAGATGGCTCGGAGGACTTGAGTGGTTTACAGAGTTTTCTGTCGCGCAGAAATGTCCTTGGATAAGAGATTTTGAAAAGCAGTGGTCTAAAGAAGGGTTGGTCAGGGTTATTTACGTGGGGAGCAACTACTTCTGTTCCTCCAGCCCAGAAGTTCACATTTCAGGTGAATGACCAGATTCCAGTAGTATTACCACTCAATTGAACGGCACAGGTGGGGTCCAAAGGGAAGAAAAAGCCTTTTCTTGGCACTAATGACTCTACCTGTCCTGTCACAGGATGACAAAAAAATGGCAAAAAAAAAAAAAAAGTAGAAGGTCCGTTCCATAACTTCCCATTTGCACTTGAATGAATCATAACCTTTTTATATTATCCTTAAAATGTATGAAAGCGCAGGCTGTTCCACTGTGTGGTACCACAAGCAATTGATGGTAATTCATGAGTGATTCAAATGACCTTACAGATTATAAATCATTCAAGGTTGACATGAAATACATTGACTGGTAGTTTACTAGTCCAAGTCCTAAATCCATTACTATTTCAGAGTTCCTGTGAGAAGTTAAGGTGGGCGAAGATACACATGACAGACCACTGGGAAGAAGGAAATTTGATCATGTTGGTGCAGAAACAGGGAAATAAGGTAACTGACGCTGCACAGGCCGAAGGGCTGACATGGACTTAATGAGGAAGAAACCATATTCCTATTCCTTTCCACCCAGTCTTCCTAAGGTACCCTGCCAAGAGCTTTCCTTGTGTTAACTGACGGGTGATGGGCTTTGCCAGCAGAATTCCAAATAAAAAAAGTTTACTGCACCTTTTAATTTTTAAGAGTCTCATTTTTCCTTTTGCCCCGGACTCTGAGGTAGGCAACACAGGTGTTAATATTCCCGTTTTAGCGAGGACACACAGTTATTAAATGACTTGGCTCAAGTGACCCAGCTGCTGAGAGAACTGGAAAACAAGAATCCAGGTCCCCCGACACCTAATTTGGTGTCCATGAGTCACCTCTGTATTGTATGAATATTTATTTTAGGGGCAGAAAACCCCCACAAATATGACTCCTAAACATCACCACGGAGTTATTTTATGAGGAAGGAAGGAAGAAGCTGGAGAAAAAGAGGAACAGGTCATAGGCAACGGGGTGAGATCTGATTACAGTTGCACAATCGTCAGCCGACAACTATGCCAGAATTACCTTCCCAATGGCAATTGTCAGAGCTCCCTTTTTATTACTCGATTAGCACTTCTTGGCACAGATCTCCAACGGGCTGTACCCCCTCATGCCTCGGTAGTTTCTCCTGTGATATTCTCTCCACTTGGAATTCGCTACTGTCCTTGTCTACCAAGCAAATTTCTAGTCACAGGAAAGTGTTCAAGCTCATCTCCTTCCGTGAAACCTCCCCTCATGTCCCTTAGCAGAGTCCACTGCTAGGGTTTCTAACCTTCTGTGACACCTTGAATACTACAGGTCCTGTCACTTTGAATTTTTTTTAGTGTTCATTTATTTTTGAGAAAGAGACACACAGAGCGTGAATGGGGGAGGGTCAGAGAGGGAGACACAGAATGTGAAGCAGGCTCCAGGCTCCGAGCTGTCAGCACAGAGCCCGATGCGGGGCTCAAACCTACAAACTGCGAGATCATGACCTGAGCTGAAGTCAGATGCTTAACTGACTGAGCCACCCAGGCGCCCAAGGTCCTATCACTTTGGATTGTAACTGTTTCTATAGAGTATAAACTCTTTTGAGAGCTGCGTCTGGGTCCTCCTTATGCTTTTATTCTATCCATCCCGGTGCCTGTCACATAGTAGCGCAATCATAGGCGACAATTTGCCTGAAATCAACTT
Source organism: Suricata suricatta (assembly GCF_006229205.1). Taxonomy (NCBI): domain Eukaryota; kingdom Metazoa; phylum Chordata; class Mammalia; order Carnivora; family Herpestidae; genus Suricata; species Suricata suricatta. The sequence continues at coordinate 81,398,625 of NC_043717.1, forward strand.
GGTGGAGGTAAGTTCTCTCTTCCAAGACTAAGCAGAAATCGTCAAAGGCCGTTACCCTTCCTGAACTAAGATGTGAAGGGTAAGAAATAATTGAATGACTACCCTTGTAAACAGTATGCCTAAATACCTAAATGGCTTCTTTTGGTGTCTGTGTGATCGACCCTGTGTGTGCCTAGCAGGGTGCCCAGAACAAGTAGGTACAGAACAACTTTATGATGGACGGAGCGGGGGCGAATGGCTCAGTAAGCGACAACTGAACGACACTGAGCAAAAGGAACACAAAGCTACAAGGAAGGGAATCGCCAATCATGGTTTGTCTAGATCAAGAGACACTGGTAAAACTAAAAACCGAAGAAATGCATTTCACTGGCTTATTACCTAGGCCAGAACACTGAAATATGAAACAGCACCTCCTAAAACCAAGAGTTTCTACAAACTACTCATTGAAAAGGATAAAAACATCCTTTGGCTTGCAAGGTCTTAAATTATTGTGGCCAAAGCTGCTGGAACGGGGAGCCATGAAGTCCAATTTTGACTACAACGGTTCCACTAGATTGAACAAAAAAACAAAACCGTGAATTCAACCAAGCGAGCCACCACACATGAGCAATACCTAGTAAGGCAAATGGCACGGGGTGCCCTCAAGGGTGAAACACACAAATTAAGTACAGGAGGGCCCAACACTAACAAGCGCCTGTAACTTTCAAAACAGAGAAAAAATAAATACACGTGTGATGAAAGACCAAGGAATCTTCTGTTCCAATTGTAGACTTATAATTTAGGCTGAAGGAAAATGTCTCAAATCCCCCTCTCACACCCATTTACGCAAACTGGTAGGATATCAAGGTATCAACATAATGAGTAATAAAAAGAAGAAAAGACAATGGGGTTTCCCATAGGGAAGAGCTTATTCCTAACGAACCTGAGCATCTGCTTAGGGTTAGGTTGAGGGGGTAGACTCCCTGAGGTGTGAGGGCTCACTGATACAGATCATTAACCACTCTCTTGGGGAGCGTTCGGGGGGTACAAAGGCTGGAGGTTTTTATTTACATAAAAGTAATGGGGTGTCATAAAAGGGGGCCGTGTTTTGCTAACACTGCACTTGAATTTTGCTACTGGGACACAGAAACACAGTGTATAAGTCCTTGTGGGCTAGTTTGGAACTGCAAGATTCATAAGCGTCTCTAGGACCCTGACTCCTAAAGGAAAGATGGGCTCAGAAGCCACACAAGACAGGCAGGCAGGGATTTTGACACTAACAGAGGAAGTAGTCCCAGGACAATGGGGGAAAAAAAAGGATAGCAAAAAGTAGGATTCTGTATTAACCACTCACACAAGAGCCAAGAGTGATCTTGACACCCCATGATTCCTAATCTAAAATTAGAATTAGTTATGCCTTCCATATTGCTTTGACCATCTCAAACCTCATTCAAAAACCTTCTATGACTCCGTATTGGTGTGGATGTATTTGTGGACTCCGCTTCCAAGGTCCCCCACCCCCTGCTCCCCCTGACTTATTTAATCTCATTTCCCATTACGACCTGTCCCAGATTTGCACACAACTGGAAAACACAAAATCTCTTTCACCAAGGGCTGCCACAGGAGCTATAACTTTCTAAATGCAGCTTATGGCCTCTTTTTTGTTTTAATTTTTTAAAAATTAATTTATTTAGGGGTGCCTGGGTGGCTCAGTCGATTGAGCATCTGACTTCAGCTCAGATCATGATCTCATCGTTCATGGGTTCCAGTCCCACGTCAGGCTCTGTGCTGACAGCTAGCTCAGAGCCTGGAGCTTGCTTCAGATTCTGTATCTTTCTGTCTCTCACACACAAAAATAAACATTAAAAAAATTTTTTTAATTAGTTAATTTATTTTGAGAGAGTCAGAGAGAGTGTGAGCGGGAGAGGAGCAGAGAGAGAGGGAGAATCCCAAGCAGGCTCCACACTGTCACATCAGAGCCCGGCATGGGGCTCAAACTCAGGAACCCGTGAGTTCATGACCTGAGCTGAAAACAAGAGTGGGCCATTTAACCGAATGAGCCACCCAGGTGCCCCTGCAGCTTACAGTCTCTGTGGATTCAAGAAAGGAATATACCAAAAATATATAGAGCCAGGATCAGAGCAGAAAGGGAAATTAGCAAAGGCTTTCCCTGTCCTCAAATATCTTCTATCGGGCCAACTCTCCCTCCAACAAACTCTCTCTCCGGGGTTTGCACCTGCACTTTCTCTCTCTCCCTCTCTCCCTCCCTCCCTCTCTCTCTCTCATTGTTTGCTGAGTACTATTGCCAGAAATTCCATCAAGTATGGGTTCATTTGAGCGAAACCGAATTCTGTTCAAATTACAATAAGTAGAGCTGCCAGGATAAGGAGGCTGTCAGATATCCTCACATTGGTGCGAATGAGTTCGGTCAAGTTCCCTCAAACAGCAAAGAGCTGTTGTCCTCAGGGAAGGGGGGGGGGCGCTCGTGGCGAGAGCCTTCTGGAGTCCTTGCAACCTTGGGTGGGGTACTATATGAAGGCAGTTGGGGGGAGGGTTGGGGTACAGAGCAACTATATCTAGAGACAGAGAAAGAGAAACTGAGGTCTAGAAAAGAGTACAGAGAGGGTTGTAGAAGAATAATGAAGCTCCGTTTCCTCTACTACCCTTGCCTTCCCACCCAGAACCTATCACGCCTGTCCCGGACCCCTGCTCCCAGGCCCTGGTGCTCAGGCTAGTATTCCATGGAACAGACCAGCCACTTAAGAAGCTTTTGGGATGCCTGGTGGGCTCAGTCGGTTAAGCATCTGACTTCAGCTCACGTCATGATCTCACAGTTCGTAGGTTCGAACCCCACATCGGGCTCTGTGCTGACAGCTCAGAGCATGGAGCCTGCTTTGGATTCTATGTCTCCTTCTCTGCCCCTCCCCTGCTCATACTCTGTCTGTCTCTCAAAAATAAATAAACATTAAAGACAATTAAAAAAAAAAGAAGCTTAAATACAATATTTGGGGCATGGCCAAAAATCTCACCATCATACACACAAATAACTTGTAAATCAACCTTTAGGACACACACCGTTGTTAGCGCGGGAAGTACCCCTTAGCGCTCCTTGCCTCCCCCCTGCGCACACACACCCTAATGAGGCTGGTCTCTTCTCTCTTTTGGAGAGGCTCTGATGTTTGGGGGTTTTTATTCTGTTATCATCTATTCAACTCATAAAACACTCCCCTGGCCTAAATTATGGCCGCTGCTCTTTTCACATGAGTTCTGCGTGTTCCTTTTTCTTTTGTTTTCAAAGATTTTATTTTTAAGTAATCTCTACCCAACGTGGGGCTCAAGCCCACAACCCTGAGATGACAAGCCACATGTTCCACCAACTGAGCCGGCCAGGCGCCCCAAGTGCTGCCTGTTCTTACAGTCCGAATCAAGCTCTACCTTTTGAAGCCTAATTTGATTTGTCTCACACTCATCAAACGCCCGCTTCTGAACTCTTGCAGCCCTCAGCGCACACTGTTCTTATTTAGCCTTACGTGTGGTCATCTCAGCTCGCGGACTGAACCTTGTAAGCTAACTTTCTACAGGCAGAGGCCACTCATTCACCCACCCAGACCATTCGTAAGCACCTACTTTGGAACAAACGTTGTGTTTCGGCTGCAAGTTCAAAGCGGAGTAAGCCCAGTTCCCCAACCCTCAAGGTGCTTGCAGCCTAGGGAATATCAAGTCCAGTGGCGGTGCTGTGTGAGATGCACCGTAGGGGAGGCGTGCTCAAGGTCAAAAGAGTGCGCACAGAGAGCCTTAGCTGGGCGAGGGGAGCGCTGGGAAGCGGGGCAAGTTTCACAGAGGTGACAGCAGGGCTGAGTGTTAAGCCTAAGAAGGGGGTGCCAGGCGGTCAAGTGAGACAGAGGGCAGGGTAGGAGGAGGGGGGACCAAACTAGTTAAGGTGCGACTGCAATCAAGTGTGCCAACATAAAGTTTTAAACTAAAGCAGTAATGGTGGTGGTGGTCGGGGGTGGGGGGGTGGATTAAAAAAGGTTTTTAGCAGATGGAATGGACAGGACTTAATGACGGGACATTATGAGAATGGCTGTTTGTGGATTACTTAACATGTGCCTCGCAGTGTTATAAATGCTTTACCCATTTATTCATATAACTTACTTAATCTTTCCTATGGCCTTATCCTGCAGGTACTATGCAGATCTCCATTTTACAGAAGAGGAAACTAAGGCACAGAAAAGTCCAGTGACATTACTAAGGTTATATAATGAGTAAACATTAGAAATGGACGGGCACTTGGGTGAATCAGTTGGTTGACCATCTGATTCTTGGTTTCAGCTCAGGTCATGATCCCAGTGTCATGGGATCAAGCCCAACATCAGGCTCCTTGCTGATGCTCCTTGTTTGGGATTCTCTCTCTCTTTCAAATAAAACCAAGAAACATATTGGAACTGGAATTTGTACACAGGAAATCTAGCTCCAGAGTCCACTGCATAAGCCTCCTCTACTCTATCTTTATTATTTAATTTTTTAATGTTTATTTATTTTTTGAGAGACGAAGAGAGCAGGAGTGAGGGAGGGCAGAGAGAGAAAGGGAGACCCAGAATCCGAAGCAGGCTCCAGGCTCTGAGCTGTCAGCATAGAACCTGAGGCAGTGCTCAAACTCACAAATCTCAAGATAATGACCTGAGCAGAAGTTGGATGCTTAACCGACTGAGCCATTCAGGCGCTCCTTCTCTGTTATCTTTAAATGTGAGATTGTTGGGGAGGAGGAAGCTCAGGAAAGTTAATGAGAGAAAGGGAGAGGCAAACAAGGCCACAGCAGATGAAACTTGAATACTGAATATACTGTCTGTTGCATTTATTATTTATTTCTGTTCTTTTGTCTTAATGTCAAAAGCAAATTTCTCAGTTCATATTCTCCATATCTATTCTAGCATTTTCTTCCCTGGTCCTGGTAATCCGAAAGACACCTAGTCATGATCTAAGTCTGTTTGTTCTCACTGGTAGCACCTGGCTCATTGGCCTCTCCCTAGAATTATTTATCAGTGTGGCTTATCTACTTTATTAGGTTGAAAGCACCCAAAGCAAAAAATACATCTTATTCACCTTTGATGAATAGCAGCCAGGGTTCAGTATACATTCAATAAAATTTAATTGGCTCGAACATAGGATAACATTTCTTAAAGTCTCCGAGTCTTCAGACATTTGTGAATTACCTTCACCTGTCATATTTCAGAGATTCCTTTATTAATTTTGCCTTCAGATCAGCCATTTTGCATTTACATTTGTTGTGAAAGAAAAACTTTCTACTTATTGCAAATGGAAAACTGCTATAACTTACAATAATGAGAAGGCAGGCATAAAATTCCATGCACAACTCCTAAAACAAGAGATGCTTGTACACATCCTAACACATCATCTGATCCCACCCCCCCCCCACAGTGCCACACTTCACCACACTATGGGGTAGGTTTTTATTTTTAATTGAAGTGAAATTCACATAACATAAAATTAACAGTAATTTTTTTTTAAAGTAAGCTCTGTGGGGGCGCCTAGGTGGCTCAATTGGTTAAGATTCGGACTTTGGCTCAGGTCATGATTTCGTGGTTCGTGAGCTCCAGCCCCACGTTGGACTCTGTGCTCACAGCTCGAAGCCTGGAGCCTGCTTTGAATTCTGTGTCTCCCTCTCTCTGGTCCTCCCCTGCTCATGCTCTGTTTCTCTATCTCAAAAATAAACATTAAAAAAAATTGGGATGGCTCAGTCAGTTAAGCGTCTGGCTTCAGCTCAGGGCATGATCTCAGAGCCATTCAGGGCATGATCTCAGAGCCGTTCCTGGGTTCAAATTCCACATCAGGCTCTGTGCTGAACACTTGCTCAGAGCCTGGAGCCTGCTTCAGATTCTGTGTCTCCTCTCTCTGCCCATCCCCCGCTGGTGCTCTGTCTCACTCTGTCTCTCAAAAATAAATAAATGTTAGGGGCGCCTGGGTGGCTCAGTCGGTTGATCATCAGACTTCGGCTCAGGTCATGATCTCGCGGTTCGTGGGTTAGAGCCCCACGTAGGGCTCTGTGCCGACAGCTCAGAGCCTGGAGCCTGCTTCGGATTCTGTGTCTCCCTCTGTCTCTGCCCTCCCCTGTTCATGTTCTGTCTCTGTTTCTCAAAAATAAATAAAATGTTAAAAAAAATTTTTTTTAATTAATGTTGAGAAAATTTATTAAAAAAATAGAAAAGAAAAGTAAGCTTGTGCTCAACATGGGGCTTGGGTTCATGATCTCGAGATCAAGGGGTCGCATGCTCTATCAACAGAGCTGGCCCGGCACCCCTAAAATGAACAAAACCCCATTTCCACGAAGCAGTTGCTCCTTCTTCTCCTGACCCCACAGCCACTGACAACTACCAGTGCGCGCTCTGGCGCTTCGGGTCCCTCTGTTTTAATACATCAATGGATCGTCCAATCAGTACGTCAGTGGAATCATCCACTGGGGTCCTTTGTGCCCCACTTCTCTCACTCTCACTGAGAGTAATGTCACCGGCACTTCATTCCTGCTCTGGGCTGACAACTCCATTGTACGCATATACACCACGTTTTGTTTACTCATTTATCCCCTGGCGGACATTTGAGCTGCTTCTACCTCTTGGCCCTTGGGCTGCTGTGAATGGGCACGTACATGTATTTCTTCGACCACCTGGTTTCCATTCTTCTGGGTATATACTTAGAAGTGGAATTTCTGGGACATAATACTCTATTTTAGCCACCTCAAAAGGGTTTGTACAGTACGCTGTGGGCTTCAGAATAACACGTGAGATTGAAAGGTTTCGTGTTAAAAGGTATGTCTCCAAATATATGACACACATTGAATGCGGCTCATTCTCCGCATGCTTACTAAAATACAAATTTCAAATCATTCTGTCCTATTTGTGTGATAGTTGTTTTCTTTGCAGTTGGTCCCTTAACATCAGTAGCAGGAGGTTCAGGGAATTATTAAATTAGGTCTTCACACCTGAAGATACACGGCTGATTTCATCAAAATTGTACCTGGGTATTAGCATTTCCATCACAGTTTGGCACCTTTGCATTTTCAAAATTCCATTTTTGCCACTGATCCATGTTAGTTCAACAACAAAATAAGAAGGGGAAAAAAACCCACAACACAGGTCTGATTCCAATTTGCAACTACATATATTATAAATACTTGATATTTACAAATTCGCATTTTCTGGGGTGCCTGTGTGGCTTAGTCGGTTAAGCGTCTGACTCTTGATTTCAGCTCAGGTCATGACCTCATACACAGTTCGTGGGTTCAAGCCTCACATTGGGCTCTGCATTGACACCACCAAGCCTGCCTGGGATTCACTCTCTCTCCTTCTATCTCTGCCCCTCCTCTACTCATTCTTTCTCTCTCTCTCAAAAATAAATCAATAAACACTTTTTAAAAAGTGGCATTTTCTGCAAGTTTTGCTTTCGTTTTTTCTAATAGCACTTGAAAAATATCACAAAGCTACTCAAGTTGAAAGTGTAAGCCTGCACACCCGCAGAGGTGTCCGTGCCACACCTCAGAAGACACTGGTCTGCTAGGAGCTATTTCTTAAGGTGGCATGTGCTATACTCACATCTTTGTTTTCCAAATGAACAGGAAGCTCCTAGCATGTCTGCAAACTGCCAAAGAGAGAGCAGCATGCTTTGCTCATGCAAAGAATTTAATAATTCAAAACTGAAGGAGGGGTCTCTAACGGCCCTGAAGATCTAGACGTCTGGACTGCCCATGAGAAAGATGAATTCTCTTTGGCGGGCATCTCACAGAAGCCAACCAGTGAAGACCCCCAGCCATGTGCACCTTGCAACATCTTCCACTGGGAGATGCACTCATCCTGTGATTTGACAGAATGCTTGGCATTCGTAAAGCACCCACCTTTCGCTTAAACAGTATGCTACATTTTCTCCCGAAGTCAACCTTGTCACTCCCTAGAACATACTACGCCCCCTGACACACTATCTACTGAAAAACATGAGAGGTAATTTTTAAACAGATCATTTCCCTCTTTCAATACAGAGATGATCAGGGAATCTTTCTCTGTATTCTTGTTCTGAGCAGAACGCATTTAACCAATTTTTCAAATGCAGGTATTCAGGGATCTATACAAAAATAGAATCTACCTGAAATGCTGCAGAAAAAGTAAAATTTTCTGTTGCCAAGACTTTCATTGCCACAGACTACTCACACATGAATGGAGGGGGTTTCTAATTAAAGAGCCAAACAAGTGAACAAAAATCTATCCTCGAGCCAAATATTGAAAAGATGAGCCCAAGGGGCACCTGGGGGGCTCAGCCAGTTGAGCGTCCGACTTCAGCTCGGGTAAGGATCTCACGGTTCCTGAGTTTGAGCCCCACGTCGGCTCTGTGCTGACAGCTCAGAGCCTGCAGTCTGCTTTGGATTCTGTGTCTCCCTCTCTTTCTGCTCCTCCCTCGCTCACACTCTCTCTCTCAAAAATAAATAAACATTGAAAAAGAAAAAAGAAAAAGATGGGACCAAGACATGATAAAATAATCTAAGATCCTCAGAATAAATTTAATGGCCAAATATGATAATATATGTGGAGTGCCCAGCACAAGGCCCATTGGTAACATGGCAATTTATCAAAATTAGGTGGCTCTACTTAGAACTAAAACAAAAATCCTCAGGCGAGAATTAGATCATAATTGTTGGGGCTCCCATAATCCTACTTGTTCCCCAATGTGAGAACCCAACACATTCTGCCTCATCTGATAATTATATACTTATGTATCTGTTTTATTAGGTTGTAAGTACTCTTGAAGGCCCTGAAAGCTTTTAAAATAAGATGTGACCTAAAAATTCCAAACATGGAAGAGAAAACTGTTTAATAAATGCAAGTAATAACACCTTACTTTTGTCTGATGCCCTACCAATTACAAAGGACTTTCATGTCCTTAATTTAACTAATTGATGATCTTTTGTTATCTCTGCCTTAAGAAAGCTACTGAGACGCAGGAAGGTCACATGATAGCTTGGCAAGGCAAAGCTGAGATTAGAAACAGAGTTTATTCGGGGGGGCCCCTGGGTGTCTCAGTCGGTTAAGCGTCCGACTCCAGTTCTGGTCATGATCTCGCGGTTTGTGAGTTCAAGCCCTACGCTGGGCTCTGTGCTGACAGCCCAGAGCTGGGAGCCTCCTTTGGATTCTGTGTCTCCCCCTCTCTCTGTCCCTTCCCCACTCTCACTCTGTTTCTCTCTTTCAAAAATAAAGAAACATTAAAAAAAAAAAGAAAGTTTATGCAGGCGAAGGGGAGAAGGGTAACAACAGTGAAGGGGGCACATGGAAAGAGAGAAGGAAGGCCCAAATACACAGGTACACAAAGACTCCGTGGGAAGAACACTTCAACTTCATGGTATTTTATGACACTTCCCTGAACAATATGTGAAATGTGCTGCCTTAATTTTCTCAACTGCTGGCACAATGGTATCATCTCTTAAGAATCACTTTGCATGTGATGCATGGTGGCTTAGAGGAACCTTCAGCCAGCTGTATCTGCCCAGGCCTAATGAGGAGAGAGAAACCAAACAATAATTCGAACTGGGAGGAATAACTAACTGTGACGGGATTAGAATACCAGAAAATTGGAGTGATGACCAATTGCCCAGTAATGAGTACAGAAACTTCTACAAAGTACAGGAATCGTAACGATCAGATCAGGAGCAACGACTATCCCTGAGGCTAAGCCTCAGCACCCAAGGAAGGGATCACTCCCCCAGGGCTGAAATATAGTGTCTATGTGTCCAAGGGAGAATCCCGCACCCAGGCCGCGATCCAGACCTTATTTGGGGAGGACAGAGCTGGGGCCTGCCAAAGGGCAGAGGAGAGGCCATGGTGACCATCTTCTGGAACTGGCCAGAAAACCCATCCTGTAGAACTTTCTGAAACTCACGCTTGGGAACATGCCCCAAATGCACCCCTCTGGAAGATGCCTTACCAGAAGCACTCTGCAACAAAACTGTCTAAGGAGGCACCAGGAAAAAGTCCTGACCATTGGGTGAAGGAGCTGAGCCCTAAAGAAGACGCCCGAATTGCAGTAACAGTGCTGCATAAGCACACGGGGACAGGGAAGCAGAAGCCTCCCCTGATGTGCCTTCCCGGCATCCCCTACTAACAACACTTCGATGCCCGGTGTAAGGGACACAAATATTTCAAGGGCTCAGGTCCATGTTTGCAGACTGGGCAAAAAGGATGAATTTGAAGCTGAAGGGCAATAAAGCAAACACTGGCACCTTGGTTAAGAGAGGAATACCGTTTGTAGCTAGGTGGGAGCCAAATTACACAGAGCTAGGTACAACGCTTGTTTTACCAAGTCCATGCAATGGACAAATTGGCTGGAATAAGAATTATGTAGCTGTATATTAGACTTCTTACCTAGACAATGTATCCTACTGGAATGCTAGAGAAAACAACCTTAAAAGAGCATATAAAATAAAGAGGCCAAATCACCTCTCAGCCCAGAAGCCAGACGAGACAATGATACACAACGAATGTGCAGTATGAACGGTAATATACTGTAGTTCTGGAATTACAGTAAAACCTTGGGTTGTGAGTATCTTGTTCTGCGAGTGCTCTGCAAGACAAGCAAACATTTCTAATTAATTTCAACTTGATAAACAAGCGATGTCTTGCAACACAAGCGGTATGTGATGCCGCACGTCACAGGTTCACAAGCGAGCCAATGGTTCTTCTCTCACTCGCTCGCTGTGGGATTGTGGGTGATGGTCAATGTAATGTTACATTTCCGAGAAATCCTCAAAAGGAGGAAAAGCAAGTGTCTGGATAGGTTCCTTGTTAAAGCTCCATGAAAAGAAAAGGATTCCAAGGCGCCTGGGGGGCTCAGTCAGTTAAACATCTGACTTAGGCTCAGGTCATGATCTCACATTCGTGGGTTCAAACCCCGCATTGGACTCTGTGCTGACAGCTCAGAGCCTGGAGCCTGCTTCAGATTCTGTATCTCCCTCTCTCTCTCTCTGACCCTCACCTGCTCACTCTCTCAAAAAAAAAAATTACATAAAAAAGATAAGGATTTCCTTGAGCCAACAGAGAGCAGTCATTCCGTTAGTGATAGTGAAAGTCGTCCTATACAATGCCCCTCTTCTCTGGTCTCCCTCACATCGGCCATGAAGGTTTTCAAAGGTAAGTGCAGGTTCATTTATTTTTTGTTATATTTTGCATTTTCTTTATTATTTTATATCCTGTTACAATATCATAATCATTTTTATATGAATTATTTTTGGGGTGTGGAATGAATCATCTGAGTTTTCATTATTTCTTAAGGGGACATTTGCTTTGATATACAAGTGCTTTGGCTGACAGGACTGTTTCTGGAACGAATGACACTGGCACACCAAGGTTTTGCTGTCCTCCCCAAGATAACGATTTTTCAGGTTAACGTGGTCTTTACTGTCAAAGTGGCTGCTGACTCGTTTTAAAACTGTGAGACCGAAATCATTAGCTCCATTCGGTGGACAGGAACACAAATCATGACTGCGGAATCTCCATCAGTTACCCCAGGTTCACGAAGGTATTTGTGGTCGCCCTTCTCCAACACAGAAATAAAGTTTGCTTATGTGTTTGGCCAAACAGATGCATTCAAAAGGGTCTTTCAGGCTCTAATCAATCCCTATCAGAGAAACCGAAACCCATCACTGGGAATGGTGGGTGGTTTTCTGCTACAGACTTCTGGCCCTGAGCCAGTCTCCTAAAATTGCTACAAAATCAACTTAGTTTCAACTTGCTTTGATTAGAAGTATACTTGGGGAATCTTCCAGCATTCGAAGATGACATTATCACTGGATACGGACGAGTATTAAACTAAGCTATCCTCACTTCAATAGCTTTCAAGGGAGCGTCTTCTCATGTTTTGGGGTTTGTGGGCCAGTAAAATTTCAAAAACATCTCGGGGTCCTACAATGGGTAGCCAAATTTATTTTGCAAAGTAAGGATATTTTAAAAGGCAGCTATAAATCCATGACCCTTTACCCACAATTGCAAAATGCAAACAACTGGAAATCAAATGGCCCCCCCCCTTTTTTCTTGCCTGTAATTCATTTGGCAGCAAAATCTGAACTGACCCGAACTCGTCTGGCAGTAAAGCCTGACCTGAACGAATGTGAGGCTACCCACATACTTTTTCTATCTCACTTGGTATAAATATGCTTACATTTCACTGTAGAAATATTACTGAAACTGATTAGGGGATGTCAAGTCAGTTCCTGCTGGTGCTATTATATAATATAGGATATATTCATTTTATTACTTGTATAAAATCCAAAAAGAACCTGAATTCTGAAACATATCTTGCCTGAAGGCTTTCAGATGATAAGGGTACACAACCCCTTATCACCATCCTTTCATTAAGGAAAGGGCAAAAGGACATTTTAACAAGCCAAAAAGGGAAGGGCAGTCATAGAAAGAAAGGATGGTTCTTTCTACTCAAAAGATTTAGCTTTCTGGGAGAAAAACGTCATTAAATTGTCATTTTTCTCATTTTATTTCAAACACGTAACAATACCCCTAACAAACCAACTTCCATGTCCTAAATGGCACATGGGAACTGCTGTTGTTGGAAGATATTCTACTCAAAGGGCTCCCTGCTCAAATAACGGTCTTCGAACTCTTTGTCGTCTGGGGCGAAACTGTCACTCTAGGACCGCTGTTGTAGCCCATTGATAAATGATATTGACGCAGCACAAATGCCAGTGGTCATGTGGAATCCATCCAACTAGAGGAGTTTTAACACGTTCCCACCTAAAAACCTCTGGTGAACAGATCAGAAGGTGCCTGCCCCGCTGGTCCAAATCTAACTGATTTTTTAAGAACCAAGGCAACTGCACGAACGCGTGTATGTAAGAATCAATCTAGAAAATCTAAATATGTCTCCTGGTTGTTAGCACACGGGGCAAGCCAGAAGGAAAAACCACTGGCAGCGCCAGTTTGTGGACTGAATATCTCATGACTTTTTCAGATCGCCCAAAATATAAGCCCAAAATAAGCGATCTGAAAAAGTCATGAGATATATGCCTATCCCCTGAACAGTCTAACGTCTTAACAAAACTGAACTTTCTGGACACGTCAAATTCTGTCCTAGCAGATGCTACTGAATCAGGTGTCCTGTAGTTTAAGAGAGAGCATTTAATTTCTCCTACAAGGGCCACCGTCAGCATCCATAGACGGGACCATAAATTATTCCGTTTGACAACGTTTAAGGAACCTCTACTCTGTATTAGTCACTGGGTTAGATGCAGGAAAGGTATGGCTTCATGGAAACATGTCATTTTCCTCAAGAGCTTCATAGTCTACTTAGGAGAAACGATTTTAAAAGTAATCATTACAACCCAACGCGGGGGTGGGGGGGATAGCACGTCATTGTGTTGGGGGAGGGGAGCAGAGTTCACAGATCCAGCAAGACCACAGGCACAGAAGAGGGTCTGAATGAGCCTGGAGAGGCTTCAATCACAGAAAAGGCTATGGTAACTCTCTTCTATGTATTTCAAAACATAAATCTGCCCAAGACCTAATTTCCTTGATGAGAACAAATCGGATACTCCTAAAATATTAAATTCTCTTTTCTCCCCACATTGTTTGGTACCTGTGTTTGGCTGGTGCTCTAAGCATGTGCTTAAACTTACATACTGGGTAATCCAAAAGGATCACAGAAATATCAACGAATGTGGCATATTTGGGGAAGGACAAAAAATATGGTACAGCCACAGTAGAGGGTGCCACATTGAGAAGTGGCAGAAAGCAGGGCTAGACAAGTGGTCTGGAGTCCAGTATGAAGGACTCTCTATGCCGTACTAAGGAAATCAGACTTCTTGAACTCAAGACCCCAACTTTAGACAACCTTAAATAACTAGGGAAAGGTAAACAGGCAACAGGACTTTAAATAATCTCCATTTTCGGGGGTGTGGGGGGCTCAGTCCCTTAATCATCTGACTTCAGCTCAGGTCATGATATCACCGTTCATGAGTTCGAGCCCCGAGTCCAGCTCAGGGCTGACCACTTAGAGCCTAGAGCCTGCTACGGATTCTGTGTCTCCTTCTCTCTCTGCCCCTCCTCCACTCATGCTCTGTCTCTCAAAAGTAATAAATGAACGCTAAAAAATTAAAAAAAAATAAGCAATCTCCATTTAAAAAATGATTATTATGAGACAGCAGTAGTGATTCTGTAGATTATACCATAATTACCTGAAAAATCATCTTACTCCCAACTGCCTCTTTTTCTGACAGCTTATTCCATAATTAAATAAAAGTCAAATCAGCAATAATAAACCAGTAAGTTAATTAATATCCGTCTAAATAAAAGTACTCCAGTTGGGAAGCAAAAACATCATCAAATATAATGAAGAAAATATGAATGTTGACTGCAGGAAAGCATTATTTATAAGAATAACAACAAGACGTATGTCAGATAACTAACCTTCCAACAGCAGGGCAGTAAACATTATGAAAATCAGGTTTGGAAGGGAGACCATGACAACATCTTAAACAACATATAGAGAATGTCCACATTCCCTTCCCCTTTTGGAATAGTTGAGTCCAAAAGCCATTTTAGGGTCAAGAAAAGAAGGTACCCTGGCCTGGGTAAGGGGGTGGGGATAGAAGGAAGCCCCTTACAGGGCTTTTTAAGGATGAGAGTCTCTGCGGGGGGCAGTACTGATGGGGGCCTGACATGGTGAGTTGAGCCCTAAACCAGACGAGGAGCGTGTTCAGGCGACAGCAGCCACAGCCAGGCAAGAAGTGTCGCAGGCCAACATTTGAGGCTGGAAAGGGCCATGGTGGATCAGTAGGGTGTTGACCACCTACAAGGGCATTGAGCAAATACTGAGACACAGGCTTGTCTGTCCGGGTTAGAGATGAAGGGATAAAAACATGGGAATGGAGAAATCTGGAATGAGCACCATGGTGTTGGACTGAAATTTGAGGTATTGATGAGAATTCATGGTTGTCAATTTATAAAGATATTGAAATGTAGATGTAAACAGATATATGGGTGTGTGGATCCATATCTACACACATGTATTTCCTAGCTCTGTGCAGTGAAAGGGCCTGGAGACAGCAATACCCCAACCATGAACACACACAGCACACAGATTTCGTCTCTAGATACCACTGTCCACGAAAAGGAACCACCTGAAGGCTGATTCCATAATGCAAGGAAGTGCTCAGAAAGTACAAGATAATGCAAAATGTAAGGAAGAATGACGGAAACATGTCAAAAGGACATATAAAACCAACTTGAACGAGCTCCTACTGGCCAAACCTAGGACCATGTGGCATCGAAATAAATAACTGAATATAATCCTTTGATTACACTGGGAACCTAGGGCTACATGCTGATTAAAAAATGAGTGAGATATTAAAAGTTTGATGAGAAATGAGATATTTACAGAGTCTCAACACACTCCCAATACCCCACCCAGAGATATCACTACTAATTAGAACAAGCTGGAAAAGTACTTTTACAGGGGAGAAGCGACCTTACCTTAATCAACGTAACATCATCAACACGGGACAAATCAAAACCATGTGTCACCCGACAGGATGCAATGAGAACACAGTATCGTTCCTGTGGGGATTCCTGCCCAAGAATCAAAACCTGAATATACTCATGAAGAACCAGTAAGACTAACCCAAACCAAAAAACGTTCTACAAGGTAACGGGCCAATATAGTCTCCAAAAGTGTTAGGCCACGAAAGTCCAGGAAGTGTTCCAGATGGGAGAAAACTGAAGAGATGTTACAATTAAATGCAATACATTATTCTCAACTGGAACTTTTTGCTATCAAGAACACTTCGGGGATAATTGGAAAAATTTGAATAGACTTGATTAGAATGTAGTAATGTATTAATGTTAATTTCCTGATTGTGATGGTTGAATTGACGTTATATAGGAGAATGCTTTCATTTATAGGAATTATACACTAGAGAATCTGGGGCCGATGGGCACTGTATCAGCAAGTTACTTTAAAATGATTCAAGAAGGAAAAAAAAAAAAGTCCTCTGTACTGATCTTGCAATTTTTCTATTAATTTGAGATGGTTGCAAAATAAAAAGATTCACAACCAGAAAAATGCTCTTATAAATTTTGGCACATACATACAATAAAATAATTCGTATGATGAGGCTGATGTCAACTATAAGAAGAAATAACGTTTGAGTGCTTATTATGTTCAGACACTATTGAAAGCATTTTACAAGCATATCTCACGTGATGCCGTATGGAATGATGTTGAAAACCAACAAGGGCACAAAAAGTGTCCTTGTTATAATAAGTGGAAAATGCAAATACAAAAGAGTATGCATAATAAGACCCCACTTTTGTAAATCAACTATGCACACATTTTACATGTATGCTTCTTTTCAGCTTTTTAAAAATGTTTATTTATTTTTGATAGAGTGAGAGAGACAGAGTGTGAGTGGGGCGGGGAAAGAAAGGAAGACACAGAATCCAAAGCAGGCTCCAGGCTCCGAGTTGCCAGCACAGAGCCCGATGCGGGGCTCAAACTCACAAACCACAAGATCATGACCTGAGCTGAAGGTGGACGCTTAACCGACTGAGCCACCCAGGTGCCCCAAAACAATTTACTTTAAAATTTACCATTGAAAACAATGCATAATAAAAACATGGCGGAAATGTTATTTATTATTATTAGAGAAAAACATGATATAACACTACACATAAGATAGGAGTCTAAATTTTGCCTTATAGGGGTGCCTGGGTGGCTCAGTCGGTTAAGCATCCAGCTTCAGCTCAGGTCATGATCTCCCGGTTCATGGGTTCGAGCCCCACATCAGGCTCTGTGCAGACGGCTAGCTCAGAGCCTGGAGCCTGCTTCAGATTCTGTATCTCTCTCTCTCTCTCTGACCCTCCCCTGCTCGTGCTATCTCTCTCTGTCACTCAAGAATAAATAAAAAACAAAAAAAAATTGAAAAAAAAATTAAAAAATAAGTTTTCCCTTATAAAAGAAACAGAGGGTGCCTGAGTGGCTCAATTGGCTAAGTGTCCAACTTTGGCTCAGGTCATGATCTCATGGCTCATGAGTTCGAGCCCCACATCGGGCTCTGTGCTGACAGCTCAGAGCCTGGAACGTGCTTTGGATTCTGTGTCTCCCTCCCCCTCTGCCCCTCCCCTACTTGGGCTCTGTGTCTCTCTTTCTCTCAAAAATAAACATTAAAAAAATTTTTTTGACAGGAAGGAAAAAAATGACTGAATGAAATATATCTAAATGTTAAGAGTAGTTAAATTTGAATAAGACGATTAAAAATTATTTCTTTTTTTAATTTGTATGAGAGGGGGCGAGTGGCAGAGGGAGAAAGAGAGAGAAAATCCCAAACAGGCTCTGGGGAAAAAGACAGAAAAAGAAACTCCAAGCAGCCTGAGGTGGGACTCGAATGCATGAACCATGAGATCATGACCTGAGCTGAAATCGAGTTGGACACTTAACCAACTGAGCCACTCAGGCACCTCTAGAAATTATTTCTGACCTATATTTTTCTATATTTTCTAAGCTTTCTACCATAAATATAGACTAACATTGTAAGAAAAATGTTATTTTCTTCATTAAGTGATCAGGAAGACTTTTAATAAGATGGACGGTGTTCATGGTATCATGTCATGGAAGGAAAACAAAATCCTGGGGTGTCCGGCTGCCTCAGTCAGTAGAGTATGCAACTCTTGATCTTGGGGTTGTGAGTTCAAGTTATGCGTTGGGCATACATCTTACTTAAAAACAACCAAAGACAAAAGTGTACATAATCATGATGACTACGTAAAATATATGCATGGAAAAACAGCTGGAGGGAAGTACACCAACACGATAACTGGTTTCTGCACTTTCCAAATTTTCTATAATTTTCATATACATATATATCATCTTTAATGGGTGAAACATCTCGTAATAAGCGAAGGAAGTACGTGGGGGTTTTGGGATAAGCATTTACAATGAGGATTTTAAAACATAATGTTTACAATTGAAAAAAAAAAGTCCTTATCTTAAGACCCTCAGAAGAAAAAGACTCAGCACGGAATAGTCGACATGGATGTTGGGTATGTTAAGGGCAAAATAATGTCCCTCCCCCAAAGGTATCCACTTCCAAATCCCTGGGATCTGTAAATATGTTACCTCATATAGCAAAAGAGACCTTGTAGATGTAATTCAATTTTACTGAGATGGCAAGATTATCCTAGATTATCCAGTTGGGCTAAATACAACCAGAAGGGTCCTTAACATTAGAAGAAGAAAGCAGACAAAGCCAAGGGATGAGATGTGAGAAGAATTCAACCTACAGTTGCCGACTGTGTAGGGGGAGGATGAAATCTCCCTGAAAGGAATGAACGTGGCCTCTGGACGCTGGGAAAGGCAAGGAAACGGACTCACCCCAGAGCCCGCAGAAAGGAAGGGAGCCCCACCTAGGTATCTTGGTGTCAGCCCATTACCTCCAGCACTGTCCAATAACAGATCTGTTGTTTTAAGCACTGAGTTTGTGGTAACTGGATACAGCAGCAAGAGAAAACTCACACAGGAGGGTTATAGATAGCTAGAAAACAGTCTGATGATTTTAGCAACTTATTTTAAGAAAAAACAAGATAACTGAGGCAGAAGAGTGAGTCGGGCCTGAATTAACAATGCTGTTAACAGTGAGAGGTGTCTCTGGATGGAAATGTGTCATTAAGTGTATGTTTAAGGCCAAATGATACGCCAGAAATTCACTAGATTTGCCCTCATAGGAAAAGTGTAGGACAGCCTGCATTGAGTTTTCCTTCTATTTTATTTTTTTAATGTTTTATTTATTTTTGATACAGAGAGAGACAGAGTATGAGAGGGGGAGGGTCAGAGAGAGAAGGAGACACAGAACCGAAAGCAGGCTCCAGGCTCTGAGCTAACTGTCAGCACAGAGCACGACGCGGGGCTCGAACCCACGAATGTGAGATCTGACCTGAGCCGAAGTCGGAAGCTTTACCGACTGAGCCACCCAGGTGCCCCTCCTTCTATTTTAATCTATGTCCCTATCCCCACTGATTATGAGATGAATACTTCTTCCCTAGCCTACCCGCAGAAAAGAAACACTTGAACTATTTAGCCTGGAGAAAAAGTATTTTACACATAAAAATAATGATAAAGGCTCCATCAATTTCACTGTAAATTTATCACATGCACTGTACAATACTGAAACTCTGACAAAATACATTTTGCTCTAGAAGCTTGTTTTTGGCTTTAAATCTATGAAATGCATGTTTCTGATGTAAAAATGACACGTAAGCATGTCAAAAAACCTGAATAACTCATGTCTTGGCTCTTTTCCCTGGCTATGTGAGCTTGGAAAAGTTTTCTCACCTGTGCATATCAGATTCCTTGTCTTTTTACATTCAAGACAGTTGAGCGCTATCTCTACAATCTTCTATCTCCAAAGAAATGTAGTCTGTCATTAGGGGAGCCACAACTATAATTAGCAAAACAAATAACCTTAACTGTGTTTTCAACTCCTTTCAAAAATCAGCCGGGAATTGATGCAGGGTCTACATTCAGCAGGGAACAAAGGAATGCAGGCATATCATCTCATTAAATTTCGAGGAAAGGAGAGAGTATTTCTGTTCAGGAGGAAGAAAAAAGAGGAGAAAGAAAAAGACAGAAACGGGAAGCAGATTCAATAAATTGCCACGGTTGCAATGACAGAGGCAGAACCAAAAAAAACTGAGGTTTCTCAAACTACAAATTCAGCACTGAAGTCTGCCTTTTGCACAGAAGGTGGAAACTGGGTAAATGAAGCACCTTTAAGGGGAGTGCGTGGGAGGGCAGGATCCAAAGTTCATGTGTCTGCCCTTCCCTTTCATGTGTCACGGTCAAAGGATAACCGTAACGTGGAGGTGCAGACTGCAGGGTCCCCAGATCAAATACGTCTTCTGTCCCCAGAGGCTTCCTCCGTTTGGACACTGCCTCGGGTACCTGGAGACAAAAGTGTGCTCTAGGTGGCCTCCCACGGACTCGAACAGCCCCCGAAGCTTGAGAAGGCAGAAAAATGGGAGCTTAGCTAAGCCTGACAGACTTGCCAACTCCGGACAATGGCTGATCTCAGACAAGTTCAGACGAAGTTACGTAAGAGTGTTTTCAATAACGTGCCAAACAATATAGACGATGCTGTCTATATCTAAGGCATGGCTCCTGTCAAGAACAACATCAAGTTTAATTTGAATTCACTCTGCTGTCTCTGTTATTTTGTTTCCCAGAAAACAGAGTGCTAAGATCAAACCCAGAGAGAGTAGGGCTGCCTGAGGGACACAGAACTTCAAATGGCCATAGCTAACCCCCAAAGGCACTTACGGAAACTCTAATCCAATGAAAGGGTACAGCTTCCAAGAAAAAGTAAAGGTATTACTCTTTTTCTGTTCATTTCAATTTGAAATGAAGCAGTGATCAAAAAACAAAAACAAAAACAAAAAACAAAGTGTTGAAGGGGGTGCCTGGCCGGCTCAGTCAGTAGAGCATGTGACTCTTCATTTTGAGGTTTTAGGTTCGAACCCCACATTGGGTATAGAGATTACCTAAAACCTTAAAAAAAGAAGTGTTGGGGGTCGAGGTTGAAATCTAATACAACACTGATAACTAGAAAGACAAAGGAAAACTTTGTTTTCTGCCTATTTAAAAAAATTATTTTATTTTTATTTATTGAATTAAAATTTTTTTTTAATTGTTTACTTACTGTTGAGAGAGGGAGACAGAGTGTGAGCAGGGGAGGGGCAGAGAGAAAGGGAGACACAGAATCTGAAACAGGTTCTAGGCTCCAAGCTGTCAACACAGAGCCCGATGTGGGGCTTGAACTCACAAGCTGTGAGATCATGACCAGAGCTGAAGTTGGAGGCTTAAATGACTAGCCACCCAGGTGTCCCCCAAAAACATTTTTTAATGTTTATTTATTTTCGAAGGAGAGACAGAACGTGAGTGGGAGAGGGGCAGAGAGCGAGGGAGACACAGAATCCAAAACAGGCTCAGCTCAGAGCCTGACACAGGGTTTGAACTCATGAGCTGCAAGATCGTGACCTGAGCTAAAGTCAGCCGCTTAACTGACTGAGCCACACAGGCGCCCTTGTTATCTGCCTATTTTTAAAAACATCCCCATTCATTAAGGCTCTGCATTATTTCATGGGTTCATATTCCTTCTCACCCAAAATAGAATCTAGAACCGAATGTAACCCAAAATAGTACATGACCCAGCTATGGTTCAGGAACCTTTCGAAATTTTACATCGTCTTTTAACACTCTCCCTGCAACGGCATTTGCTGGCGAGATGAAAAGGGAGGGAAATGAAAGATAAGAAAAAGGAGAGAAGTGAGAAGTTTTTAAAGAAAAACTCACTTTTATCCCCTTTCAAGCTTCCAATTCATTTATAGCACTGAACCCAACAGTCAGAATGCATGCATACATCCAAAGTAAGCAGAAATGGCTTGGCCTCAGGGTCAACGCCATGGGTAGCAGTAAGAAGGTCCTGTACAAAACTTACAGCTTTTCCTTTTCATTCCTTTGCTGCCCTTTCTAAAAGACCATCATGGAATTGGTTAACCATTAACTACCTACCGCGTATTAGTTTGTCAGGGATTAGTGAACCAGTTAATGGAAACCCATTTAGGACAGGTGACACAGGATAGTCAACCTCAAGGAT
Source organism: Suricata suricatta (assembly GCF_006229205.1). Taxonomy (NCBI): domain Eukaryota; kingdom Metazoa; phylum Chordata; class Mammalia; order Carnivora; family Herpestidae; genus Suricata; species Suricata suricatta. Next base: position 81,420,310 of record NC_043717.1, read on the forward strand.
AGTCACTCAGGGAGCCCACAACCCAAGGAAGGAGACAGACAGGCAGAAGGTTAAACGCACAAACCCTGCGGCTGAATTTCCTGGGTCTGAACGCCACATCCAGGCACATTTAGTGCGTGACTCGGACACCTTAACAGAAACTCTGTGCCTCAATTTCTTGTTTGTCGAATGAGAATAATGGTAGGGATTATTATGAAAACAAGATAAATTAATATACAGGGCTTCAACCTGGCACAAGGTAAATGCTACTTAAGTGTTACTAGCTATTATAATGACTATTGCCAATGGAACTATTAATACTATTTACTGGGACTTTGCTTGCCACTACTACTACCATAGAAATAAGAGACAGGGGTGCCTGGGTGGCTCAGTCGGTTAAGCGTCCAAGTCTTCACTTCTGCTCAGATCATGACTCAGGCTCTGATCTCACAGTCTGTGAGTTCGAGCCTGAAGTTCAACTCTGCGCTGGCAGTGCAGAGCCTGCTTGGGATCCTCAGTCCCTCCCTCTCTCTCTAACGCTCCTCCACTTGCATTCTCACTCTTTCTCTCAAAACAAATAAATAAACTTAAAAAAAAAAAAAAGAAAGAAAGAAAAGTCAATGCTAAGGAAGCCATAAGAAAGGACACCAAATTCTGCTTGGAAGAGGTAGGGGGTATACAAGTTTCACAGAGGAATTAATACTTGCGCTGAGTGTTGAAGGATAAACAGGAGTTGGATGGGCCAAGAATCACAGAAAAGGCATACCAGAAAGAGGGATGGAAACAGGAGAGAAAAAATCACCTTCCAGCATCAGGGGGAGGTTGCTGCACAGGCTCCAGGCAGGAGATGAGGCTGGTGAGGTGGAGAGGAGCCCCGAGAAACACCCTGCCACGCTGGGAGTCACTGAAGAAATCTAAACAAGGAAATGCTAAGAACACATGTACATTTCGGAAAGATCATTATGGCTGCAACATGGAGGGAAGGACTGGGGGGGGCGGTGGAGGAGGAGGGGCCTGGGGAAGTAAATGGGAAGGAGGGGCAGGATCTGGTGACTAGCTGAATATGGGGGATGAGAAAAAAAGAAAGAAGAGTGCAGGATGATGTCTAAGTTTATGACTTAGTGGTGGTGTTAAACAAAGCTAAGACTAGAGCCTGGGACACAGGTGCTGGGAGCAGAGGTTATGTGGGTTTGGACCCAAGCTGTCTACAATCTTGGGGAATCTTCACATTGGATTTCCCATTTATGAGCTTCAAAATATTAGCTGCGCTTCAGAAAAGCGAGGGTGATACTTTTCCAGACACTTGATAGTGAGCATAAATTACACAACCGGGTGAGGGAAACTTTAAGAGAGAGATGCAAACGTCCTGCCTGACCCCCCACTTCCCCCTAAATAGCATACAGACAAATGAGTGAGGACAAAACCGAGCCGGGGCCCCTTCTGGGTTCACACCAAGTCAGAAATGACGACTCCGGGGAGATATTAGGAAGCCCGTGTGCCCGACTCAGCAAACGGGGTGTATTCACTTCTTACTGCTGCGGTGACAAATGCCTGCAAACCGCGTGGCTTTATGCAACGCAAACTGACGCTCTTACAGTCTTAGTGCTCAGATGGCTAAAAATGAGGTGTCGGCACAGCTTCGGGGGAGAATTTGTGTCCTTGCCTTTCTTTTGCGGCTTGTGGAACCTTCCTCCACCTTCCAAGAGTATAGCTCTAGCTTGTCTCCATCTTCACATCTCCTTCTTCTGCCTCTGACTCCTCTTGCACCCCCGTTAGAAAGACCCTTGTGATACATGGGCCTTTCCACATAACCCAGGAAAATTTTCCCATCTCACCCCCACCATGTCTGCAAAGCCCTTTTTGCATTTTTTGCCATGCGTGGGATCAGCCGCAGGTTCTGGGGATTAGGCTGCGGGCATCTTTGAGGGGCCATTATTCCGACAACCACAGGTAGTATTTGCCAGATTTCTTCACGGTAAAGGCAGTTTTTTTTCTGTTCCACATTCTTTTCCTTGAAAGTGAATCAGGAAGTCCAAACTCAAGGAAGAAAATGCATACGTATAAACCCACATACAAAGTTTGGAATTCTTCCGTAAGGAAGATCTGTGTCTTTTCCTTCCTTTATTTTTTTTTTTCCAATTGCTCATTTCTATCAGTATTGACTCATGGAGAGAAGTCAGAGAAAGGGGTTGGATTAGCACCTAAGAGCACAGAGAGAGGGACAACAGTTAATCCAACCACTCAGCAAATTTTTACTGAGTGATATGTAAAGGTGATAATAATAAAGAAAGAAGGAAAATGCAGAGATTTAAACTGAGGTGATGCCCCACTAAACAGGTGACTATCTCAGATTGGGTAGTCAAAGAGAACCTCTCAAGGAGGAGGAGATTTAAGCGGGGATCTGAAAACAAGAGCCAGCCACACAAAGACCACAGGGAAGGCTGTTTCAGACAAAGGGAATGGCCAGCACAAAAGCCATTCTGGGAATCTTTCTTCCTTTGAGAAGAAAGAAACAGAAAAACAGCTAGCACGGGGCCAATGAAAATCTATCAAAAAACGGGGAAAAGATTTGTCATCACAAAGACTCAGGGAAAGAGCAGAACTCTGCAAACGCTTTCATAGAGGAGCCAGAAAACAAGGTCGAAAGCCTCTGGCACATTCAAGAGAATAAGAAAACATGGCTTCAATAAACCAGGAAGAGGAAGTCAAATGTGATCACAAGATCACAGGAGGAAAGGGTAAATTATATTGGCTAACTGCAAGGAAACTCAACCAGAGTAACAACCGAAATGTTGGAGGGAGTAAACAGATTTGACGTTGTATAAAACAACTTCACGAAACAGAAGGAAAAAAGACAAATACTAAAGCAAGGCAAGAAGAGATAATATATATGGAAGATATTACAACAACACCCGCCAAAGTGAATGCAAATGTGAACTAAGTAGTTGATATTAAGAAATCATTTGCCCCATGGTAGAGTTTATACTTTATAACTCTTCTGTCTCTAACAAGTTTTTATTGGCATGTGAAAATGCTCGTGATAGAACTAAGAAAATGAGCAGGATACAGACGTGATATATACAGTATAGAGAACATGTACTGCGTGCCAAGAACCTATCTTCAAAACATTTTATTTAATCCTCAGAGCAACCCCACACCACAATACTATTTTATGTTATGGATGAGAAGACAGATGGAGGGAGGTTAAGAAACCTTCCCCAAGTTCACACAGCTACTAAGAAGCAGAGCTTGATCTGGACTTACATTGGGCAGGCTTCAAAGCCTCTGCTCTTAACCATAACACTGAAACCAGATTGCACTCAATAATTACAAACTTGGTTACGGCTAGAAAGTACTGGGGCGCCTGGGTGCCTCAGCAGGTTAAGCGTCTGACTCTTGGTTTCGGCTCAGGTTGTGATCTCACGGTTCATGGGTTTGAGCCCCACACTGGGCTCTGTGCTGATAGCATGGAGCCTGCATGGGATTTTTGCTCTCTATCTGTCCCTCCCCAGGTTGCTCTATGCCTCTCTCTCTTTCTCTCTCTCAAAAATAAATACACATTAAAAAAAGGATGTTTAAAGAATTCTTAAAAATGAAACAGCACCAAAGGACTAGACTAAAAATCCACCAAGGGGTTAACAGAGATTACCTTAGGTGATTATCTCCACTGTGTATATATAATTTTCTATTTTTAAGTGTCTGATAATAAATACATATTACTTGAAGAGTCAAGGCAAAATTGTGGAGAAGTGGAATAAAGAACTTTTTAGTCTGGGACACATGAAAAAAAAACTTAGACTTGACCTATAAACGTTAAGGTCTGAAGACCTTAACACATAGTTTGAGATTCAGGGGACGCCTGTAGATGAGGTTGCCCAGAAAGAATGTGTAGAATATGTACAGAATTATGAACGGCAACATCCAAGATACAGGTATCAGAAGAAGAGGAAGGGAAGTAATTCCCCTCCCCGGGAACAGAAATACTTTCTATGGCCTGGAAAACTCGTCTAGAGAGACTAAACATGCGACATCGCTAATAAGTTTGCGTCCTTTGTATAAATGCGCTCAACTCTTCAGTGAGAGAAACGAGTATGCTGATAAACAGCACGTGCGTCTATGGCAATATATCATGACATACTAATGGGTAACCAACGGGGCACCTGGGTGACTCAGTTGGCTGGGCGCTCAGGTCACGATCTTGCAGTTTGTGAGTTCGAGTCCCACGTTGGGCTCTGTGCTGACAGCTTGGATCCTGTTTCAGATTCTGTGTCTCCCTCTCTCTCTGCTCCTCCTCCACTAATGCTGTCTCGGTCTCTCAAAAATGAATAAACGTTAAAAAAAAATTTTTAAATGGGTAACCAGAACCCACCGAATATCTGAGCCAAAATAAAAGCCCATTATATAAAATGTAACTGGCCTCAGAAATTCATGCATTATCCTTATAGGCATCTTCTAGCCTAAGATTTCAGTTTATTATAATCATAGCCCCACTTACTTCAGCAAAGGAAAAACTAGATCCTCATAAGTTTCCAATTCTTAAAAAGCACAGAAAGACATATCTTCATGGAAGTGTATAAAGCCAAATTATGAAACCAGTAATAAAAGGACTTATCTTCAATGACTGGTCATCCTTGAGTGTAATCAAACAGGTGTTTATTTATGACCTACTATGTGCATAGGCTTAATGATATAATTCCAGACTTTTAAAACTAAAGGGAGGTGTGCCTGGGTGACTCAGTTGGTTCAGTGTCTGACTTCGCCTCAGGTCATGATCTCATAGTTTGTGGGTTTGAGCCCCACATCGGGCTCTGTGCTGACAGCTAGTTCAGAGCCTGAAGTCTGCTTCAGATTCTGTGTCTCTATCTCTTTCTGCCCCTCCCCTGCTCACTCTCTGTCTCTGTCTCTCAAAAATAAATAAAATGTAAAAAAAAAAAACAAAAACGAAAAGGAATGATGGTATCTTCCAATCCTTAAATTTTACAGAGGAGGACAGTGCTTGACCCATAGTAAAGGATCAATATTTTTAAGTATCTAATGAACTGAATCAAAGCCCTATGTTCTCTTGACTTCACATACTATTAAGAATTATATATTATGTCGGTAAAAAAAAGTCTGAGTTTTTTCCTAGAATCTGTACTGAATTTCATTAGCCTATTTTACGATTTTAATGACTGTCACTTAATATTCAATTACTTCACTCTAAGTAGGACTTGACTGTGGGAAACAAAACTACCCAAACAATTTAACTAAATAAAACCATCAGCAACAAATAATTGTTGATAAATGTACGTTCTCAAATATTTAAAAATTATTAATGTTTCTTATTTATTTTTGAGAGACAAAGAGAGACAGCGTGAGCAGGGGAGGATCAGAGAGGGAGGGAGACACAGAATCCAAAGCAGGTTCCAGGCTCTGACCTAGCTGTCAGCACAGAGCCCGACGCAGGGCTCAAACCCACGAATCGTGAGATCATGACCTGAGCCAAACCTGGACGCTTAACCAATTGAGCCACCCAGGCACCCCAGTTCTCTCATATTTAATGAAGGCCTATGATGCACAATTTCCATTATAATATATGATATAAATACTCAGTAGATATAGTTAGTAACTCAAAGGGCACCCTGAATGATGGTATAAGCAAAGACATTCTGAAATTACTTTAACATGGAACCATATGTGATAAAATTCATTGCCCGGGTAAAACAGTTCAGAGGCAATAGAGACCCCACTGATCTGCTCGGATCAATCAAGGAAGGCTTTATGTAGGGCATGGAATTTGATCTGGGTCTTGAAGGACAGGTGAGATTTCAAGAGTAAGAGACAGGAAAAGGCAATCTGGGTGACATTATCACATTAGCAATTTTATTTCTTTTTTGTAAGTTTATTTATTTTGAGATAGAGGGCGTGTGTATATGCGTGCATGCACGAGTCAGGGAGGGCGGGGAGAGGGGGAGACAGAATCCCAAGCAGGCTCTGCACTTATGGCCGTGGAGTCTGAGACGGGGCCGGATCTCATGAAGCATGTGGTCATGACCTGAACTGAAATTAAGCTTAACCGACAGAGCCACCCAGACACCCCTAGATTAGCAATTTTAAAAGATCACTCTGATTAGAATGTGAAGAATCTAGCTGAACAGCAAATATTGTCAAATTTACCCCTAAATATTTCGCAACTCCATCTTCCTCTTCTCTCCTGACCTCACCCTTTGCATCAGACGCTCCTCGTGTCTTATACTGACTCCTACGACAGCCACCTGACTGGCCCGGAACCACGCGCTTGGGTTCACCCCTATGTCCCGGACACCTCACACAGGGAGTGGTACATGACATTGTTAAAGGGATGGCCACCTTATTATGTAGTGGACAGCACTCTTTTTCCTGTATTCCAAGTACCAGACAGTATTTTACACTGTGTTTTATTTATTACAGGATTTTTATTTTTTTTTTTATTTTTTTTAAATGTTTTTTTATTTATTTTTGAGAGACAGAGAGAGACAGCACAAGCAGGGCAGGGTCAGAGAGAGAGGGAGACACAGAACCGGAAGCAGGTTCCAAGCTCCGAGCAGTCAGCACAGAGCCCGACGTGGGGCTCGAACCCACGAACCGTGAGATCATGACTTGAGCCGAAGCCAGACGCTCAACCGACTGAGCCACCCAGGCGCCCCCAGGATTTTTAGAAAGCTGGGACGCCGTCCACTTTATGCATCACTGCAGAAATCCTTACTAGAGCTAGGAACCCCATCAAAAAGCACCACCAACACAACCCCAAAGGGGAGACTTGTGCCATGTGCCCTCCCGGACATCCCTATAATGTGCATGTGAGGATACCGGTCAAATAGCGATGCCGTTCGCAGCAAAGTAACCACGTCAGGCTGATCTTCCCCAGGCCCTCCTGAATCACTGCACTAGAACTGCAGGTGGGGCAAAACGTACGCTGAAGGGCAGACTGCGAGATTCAAAACACCTAAGACTAATAAGAGGTTCTTGTCCTTTTGCATTGGCGCCCCCTCCTTAAATCTTTTTCTTTCTACATGCTTTATTAATTTTTCATTGCAATTTTCTCCAATATATATTCTATCTGACCCTACCCCTACATCCACTAAAGTATAAGCTCAATGAGAACAAAGATTCATCACTTTTCATCATATTTTAGCACAAGAAAGTGTTTAGTCCCTAGTGATTACAGAGCACATGTTTGTTGAATTACACACAGAAGACTGTGAGATTTTTTTTTTATTAGCAATTAGTACATGTGAGACGTTGTGTGAAGCAATGCGGATACATTTCTTCAATACATCCATTATCTTATTTAAAAAATTACTTTAAATTCATGTTAAATCTATATAATAATTTGAGAAACGTTCAGTTTTTTGTTTTGTTTTCTTTTTTTAAAATACGCTTCACACCTAATGCAGAGCCCATTGTGGGGTTTGAACTCATGACCCTGAGATTAAGTAACACCTGAGCTGAGCTCAAGAGTCAGATGCTTAACCAAACTGAGCCACTCAGGTGCCCCAAAAGGTACTGGTTCTTAGTTTTTACCTTATATCCCACTACTTACTTTTGAGCATTCATTAGAATCATATCAACTAAGAAGTTGTTTTTAAGTCTTAGCTTTTGTAGGTACATAAGTCTATTGTCTAAAACTTGATGACTATTTTTTCTTTTGGCTTCTCCTTTCCACTACCTATGCTACTTTATTGACACTGGCCAGAACTTATATATTAAATAATGATGATTGTAGGCATCTTTGTTTTGTTTCTGCTTATGGAACAACTCCTATGTTTGACATTAAGCATGATGCTGCATTGTTGGTTTTAGAGAATTATTTTTCTTGTTAAGAGAGTAAGTTTGTATCACATTTTTTAAAATGTATTTTTAAGGGGCACCTGGGTGGTTCAGTCGGTTAAGCGTCTGTGGTTTCGCCTAAGATCATGATCTCACAGTCCATGAGTCTGAGCCCCACATCGGGCTCCACACTGACAGTGCAGAGTCGGCTTGGAATTCTCTCTCTCTGCCCCTCACCTGCTCGTTCTGTCTCTCTCTCTCTTTCAAAATAAATAAATGAACTTAAAAAATTTTTTTAATTTATAGTTTATTGTCAAGTTGGTTTCCATATAACACCCAGTGCTCTTCCCCACAAGTGGCCGTCCTCCATGACCATCACCCCCCTTCCCCTTTCCTCCTCCCCCTTCAGCCCTCAGTAAATAAACTCTTTAAAAAAATAAAAAATAAATGTATTTTTTTGGTAGTCTCTACACCCAACATGGGGCCCAAACTCACAAACCCAAGATCAAGAGTTGCATGCTCTACGACTTAAAATGGGTGCCAAAATTTTCAAACATCTTCACCATTTCTTTTCTTAATTAGATCTATCAGCAGGATGCATCATATAACTTTCAAAATATTAAACAATTAACACTCAGGGATGAAACATTCTTAGTCACCAAGAATTAATTCTTTGCATATATTCCTAAATGTGTTTGGTTTCTATTTCATTTCTCATCCAAAATTGATCTGTAAATTGTGTACACAAACAAGCAACATTTTTCTCAGATGTTGATACCTGAATCATGCAGCATCATAAAATGAATGGGGCAGTTTTCCACCAATTTCTATGCTCTGAATCAGTTTACTTAGGATCAGGATTATCTGTTTCTTTCAAAGACGTCTAAATTATAATAAGAAAAATTATAACAGTAGGAAATCAAAAGTCACTGTGTTATAAACTAGGGGAGGTCACGCAACCGAGCGCCTCGGTGACTCACTTAGTTAAGTGGCTGACTTTGGCTCAGGTCATGATCTCGTAGTTTGTGAAATCTTTTAAGAGAGGTGCCTGGGTGGCTCAGTTGGTTGAGCATCTGACTTCAGCTCAGGTCATGAGCTCATGGTTCGTGAGTTCGAGCCTCGCATCAGGCTCTCTGCTATCAGCACAGACCCTGCTTCAAATCCCCTGTACCCCTTCCTCGCTGCCCCTCCCCGGCTCACGCTCTCTCTCTCTCTCTCAAAAATAAATAAACATTTTTTAAATGGTTAAGAAGGTAAATTTTACAGTATGTGCTTTTCATCGCAATTAATTTTTTTAAGTCAACTCCATACTCAATGGGGGGCTTGAACTCAATGGCCCTGAGATCAAGAGTCACATGCTCTTCCGACTGAACCAGACAGCTGTGCCTCACAATTAATTTTTTAATTTTTTTAAATATTTAGTTTTGAAAGTGAGAGTCTGTGTGAGCAGGTCAGGGGAAGAGAGAGAGGTAGCTAGAAAATCCGAAGCAGGCTCCAGGCTCCGAGCTGTCAGCACAGAGCCTGATGTGGGGCTCGAACTCATGAACTGTGAGATCATGACCTGAGCCGAAGTCAGATGCTTAACCGACTCAGCCACCCAGGCGCCCCTTAATTTTTTAATTTAAAAAGCTCCTCATCTGCTCACATGCACATGTGCTGGCGCTCTCTCTTTTTCTCTCAAATAAAAAGATAAGGTTTAAAAAAAGATCTGGTTGGGGCACCTGGGTGGCTCAGTCGGTTAAGGATATGACTTCGACTCAGGTCATGATCTCATGGTTTATGAGTTCGAGCCCCGTGTCAGGTTCTGTGCTGACAACTCAGAGCCTGGAGCCTGCTTTAGATTCTGTGTTTCCCTCTCTCTCTGCCCCTTCCCTGCTCGTGCTGTCTCTGTCTCTCAAAAATAAATAAACAGGGGCACCTGGGTGGCCTAGTCAGTTAAGCATCTGAATTCGACTCAGGTCATGATCTCACAGTCCGTGGGTTCAAGCCCCATGTTGGGCTCTGTGCTGACAGTTCAGAGCCTGGAGCGTGTTTCAGATTCTGTGTCTCCCTCTCTCTCTGCTCCTTCTCCGCTCACTCTCTGTCTCTGTCTCTCAAAATAAAATAATAAAGACATTAAAAAAATAAATAAAAGTAAACATAAAAAAGTTTTAAAAAACTACCCAGAGACATTTATAAAGTATTCTTATTAATTATTCAGATTCTTTAGTTTCTGGTCACAAATGCAATTATAATGTGAGGGCTAAAACCATAAAACTTCAGGAAGAAAGCCTCAAATCTGGGAGGGCGAGATGTCTTGGGTAAGATGCAAAAAGCAGGAGTATAAAAGAAAAAAAATGATAAATTGAACTTCATCGAAATAAAACTATCCTGCTCACCAAAAGACACAAACATGGGATGGCAAGCCAGAGAGCGGAAGAAAATATTTATGATGCAATATATCTAAATATTCGGAATAAACTGAAACACTCCTCAAATGCAAAAAGAAAACAAGCCGAATTTTAAAATGGGCAAAGGATTCAAACAGATACTTCTAAAAGACAGACAAATAGCTAGTAAACATATGAAAACATACTCACATCATTACACACGAGGAAAATGCAAAGTGACATCCATGAGATGCCAGTATGTACCCAAGAGAATGGCTAAAATTAAAAAGGGTACCTAGGGGCACCTGGCTGGCTTGGTCAGTAGAGCATGGGACTCTTGATCTCAGGGGCGTGAGTTCAAACCCCATGTTAGGCATGGAGCCTAGTTCAAAGTGAATAAAAAAATAAAAATAAAGTAAAAAGGCTAACGATACCAAGAGTTAGTGAGGATTCCTACTGCTGGTCAGAAGAGAAAACAATACGATTACCTTAAAAAAGTGTTCAGTAGTCTATTAATGTCAAAAAAGTTAATGAATTTTAATATATATTATAAAATAAATAAACCATAAGTTTAAAAAATTAAGTTTATTAAATTTAAAAAGTGATTTATATATGTTCATATTCTAGGTGCATATCCAGAGGAAATAATTATAAATACCCACAGAAAGATTTCTACAAAAATGTCAATAACAGCTTTGTTCATAATAACCAAATAATGGGTGCAACTTAAATGACTATGGAGAAGAAAATGGATTTTAAAATAAGAAAATGGATAAACATATTTTGGTACAGTTTAGAAAACAAAGGAATGCTACGCAGCAATAAAATAGAAACAACTACTGACGCCTGCAGGAATCACGATAAAGTTCAAAACATTATTTTAGACTAAAGAAGCCATACACTAAAGAATACAACAGTGTGTCTGACTCCACTTGCATGAAGTTCAAGAACAGGAACACTGACACATTAGTCAGCACAATCGTTCTCTTCAGGAGTGGCGGGGATAGGAAGACTAGAAAGGGGAACAAGATAGTTCTCTGGAGAAGTGGAATTTTTTAAAATTTCTTTTTAATATTTATTCATTTTTGAGAGAGAGATAAAGTGTGGGTGGGGGAGGATCAGAGAGAGAGGGAGACAATCCGAAACAGGCTCCACGCTCTGACCTGTCAGCACAGAGCCCAAAGTGGGCCTTGAACCCATGAGTGGTGAGTTCATGGCCTGAGCCGAAGTCAGATGCTCAACTGACTAGCTACCCAGGAGCCAGGAGTGGAATTGTTTCATATATTGCTGTGAGTTGTGGTAACCTGGATGTGTGCCTGCGTAAAAAACTATCAAGATGTATATTTACGTGTCTGCATATTTTACTGCATTTAATTATATCTCTATAAAAATAATGGAAACAAATGCAAGTATGCTATAACTACCACAGTTACGAACTTGACCTCTGAATGTCAGCCCTTCTGCTATTTCTTCTTCCAAATGTTTGATATAGACCCTCCTACTCAGTGGTGCTTGGACCCCACAAACTCAATTCACCGTTAGGAATTCACCTCCTCCTCCCCATTATTCTTTTCTTGTCGTTTCACTCAACACGGCCACGCATTATGCCTGTTACGACGTCTATGCTTTCTATGTCTCTGAAAAAGTCTACCTTACGGCTCCTTGCCCACACGACAGTACCCGTTTGAACAAACAGGCACCCTTCATATATTATTTCCCTAATAGGATTATTATGTAAAATCCCTAGGATGATATCTGTCAAATAACAGCGACTTTATATATTGTCCCCTTCCTACTTTGAAGTTTCCCATCTTTTCATATGCATCTAAGATGCGCCTATTTTAAAGCATATCAGAATTCAGAAACACAATATTACATTTAAAATAGTTAAAATCCCACATTAATGTTTCAATAATAGCACCAATATACCATGCACTGTTTGCCAAGCTCTCTCTCTCTCTCTCTCTCCATACCCCATAGACACCTGTTTAAGCCTCAAAACAACCATTATTATTATCCCCAATTCATGGATCAGAAAGTTAAGGCACTTGTGCAGTTAAGAAATCTGCACAAGTCTAGACTAGTAAGCATTCGAGCCTTGATGTACACAACCCCAGCATCTCACTTCAAATGATTCACTTAAACCATCCAATTCAACGGCTGGGAATAACGGATACGGTCTCACACCTACAAAGTAAAGGCCATGTTTCTTTAAACCCTGACTTTCAAATCACGAGTTGTCAGAGAAAGTTCTGAATGTCTCATACCTCGCTGAATAAAGCTTTAACTGGACTTTTGAATAACAGAAATGTACAATCACAGGGCAATTTTACTTAAAAAAAACCACTTATCTCAACATCTATTGTCAAGCAATGGAAATCTGTATGTATTCACTGCTACGCTTAAAACAAAAACTTCAAGTCAATAGCACCATTTACTGAATGGCAGGTGGTCACAACTCACAGCAATTATGATTTCCAATTTGCCTCTCTGTTTCCGTTAGCTCCGAACACAGCGTCACTAACATGTTTCTCATTCCATCGCTCATTTTTTATTCACTCATACAGCAGATAGTTTATATTATTCCAGGCATTCAATGCATATTCATTAACTACCAACTATGGTAGGTATATCCATAGGCAGGAGAGACGTTATATAACTTATAAGGCAAATGGCTTCCATAAATATACCGGTTATGGAGTATTGCAGCGACTGATTCCCCTCTATGAAGATTATCCGTCATCTCTAAAAGTAGGATAATGACCTGTTCAGGAGGAAAAGAAGTCAATATTTACTAAAAAATCAATACTAGAATTTCCAATTGATGCTATATATGTAATACGTTATACATTTTGTGACAGAAAGACAAAACTGTATGGCCATGTTCCTGATGTCCATGTCCTAGCATATGAAAATTTAGAAAAAGAAGAACATTAAAGGAATTGAATCTGTGATTGTCAAATTATCTCCAAAACTCCAGAGTGGCTCATGAAATCATATCGACTACATTTCTCATGAAATCATTAGAACAAAAACCGAGTACCCAGGAAGTTCGATTAACCCTAAGGAGACCTGAGGCATCTGGATGAAGTTGGGGGAGGCCAGAGAAGTGAGAGGTGAAGAGTGGGGAAAACATTTGTGGAGCAGATACACAGACCTTACTGCCAAGGTACCGGGAGCGCACGCCATCTCAAAAGCCCATAAGCAGGGCCCACAATTTTAGAAGTGCTTGGTCAGAATTAAAGTGCGAAAGGTAGAGTGAGATTTTTGAAATCTTAAAAACCCAAACTAGGTAATAGGGCCTGTTTTCTTGATCTGGACTGAATTTTTATTTCGGTGGTAGTTTTTTTTACAGGAGAAGAGTAAGTGATGTTGTAGCAAACTAAATCTAATATACTGTTTCCAGTAACATGAATGCTTTGCATTGACGATGTATACTTCACGTGCTGTGTTGATTTCAAATATATGGGGAAGCAGGAATGTATATTTTAGTTAAATGTTTCTTGTTGATAAAAATCAATTTATTGCACTGGAGAGTTAAAAATGTAGAGTGTGCAATTTAGTTTGTTCATATAATTGTTATGAAGTTCCATAAACACCTAAAATAATTAAGCTAGAGACAATGGTTCTCTTCACTGTTTCCAGTCCCTTAATTTAGGGTCAAAAGCAACAAATGTACAAATGGAAAAAGGACTCTATTTCTTGGGTCTTCATAATTCTTAGAAAAAATCAAATGGCAATATAGCATTTATATTTATTTACACAATCATATTTTCTGTGATTATAAGAAACGGAGTAGCTTAAATGAAAAAAAGTTTTAAGCATCTCAAAATCAACTGACCTTTGACTTACCTTTCCTAAAAAGTGGTGAGAACATTTTGAGGTGTTGAAAAATTTTTTTAAATTTTATTTTAGATAGAGACAGTGTGAGCAGGGGAGAGGGGCAGAGGGAGAGAGAGAGGGGATGTCATGCTTGAAGGTCATGAGATTGAGCCCTGCATTGGGCTCCATGCTGAGCGTGGAGCCTGCTTGGGATTCTGTCTTTCCCTCTCTCTCTTCCCCTCCCCATGTTTGTGCTCTCTCTCTCTCTCAAAATAAATAAATACACATAAAAAAAAAAAGGTTAACACTACTCGCAATGTGGGGGTGGATCAGAGAGAGAGAGAGAGAGAGAGAAACTAGAAGTAGAGAGACCAGTTCAGAAACGACTCCCATAGAGAAAGCAGGAAGTAAGAGCACAGAGAAGAGCTGTGGGGCTCACCAGGAAAACTAGGACCTGGGACTGACAGATATTAAAGGGCAAGGTGACATCAAAGACAAACTCTATTTAAGTAACCGGGGGAAGCAGTACTGATATCCAGCGAGGCAGGGTATAGCGAAGAAGGAAAAATACCGAAAGGAAAGAACAGTGGTTTGGTACAGATATACTGAAGTACCCTAGGGCACACCACACAGCATCCAACAGAAAACCGAAAACAGAAAACATCTAAACCTTGCTTTAGCCTGAAAATAGAAATGGGAATACAGGATATGCAGCCAGTTAAGAGCTGAAGTAATGAAATTGGGAAATGTTCCTTGGAAGCGCATTCGCCACGAGAAAGCGGAATCCCTGAAACACTGTTGTGCAAGGAACCAAGGAAGAGAAGCTAGCCAGGAGAGAGAGAATGGGTAGGAGGGAAACTAAGAGAAGTGTGAGATTCAAGCTAAGGAAGGAGGTGGGTTCAGAAGAAGAGTGGTTGGAGGCTGTTCAACTGTTTCGAGTTCTGCCCAGAACAGGTGAGATACCAGCTAACGGACGTGTCAGCTATAAAGTCAGTGATGACCTTTTTCCAAGAGGAGATTGAACACACAGGTGGGGAGAACCACATTGCAGTGGTTTGAAAAATAAAACAAACATGAACAGGGGCGCTGGGTGGGCTCAGTCAGAAGAGCATGTGACCCTAGATCTCAGGGGCGTGAGCTCTAGCCCCACACTGAGTGTAGAGATTACTAAAAAAAATAAATAAACTTAAATAAAACCAACGTAAAATTCTTTCAAGAACTTGCATGGAACTCTAATTCGTCAGGGAATGACTTGATGGTAATGACAGCCTTCAAACAAGCAAGGGGAGAGGATGAAATAAGGCAGCCATTTAGACAAATAAATGAGTTTATTCTACTGCACTTCCCATTAGTCCATCCTAAATAAATGCCAGATAGATCAAAGATTTAAAGGGATAAAATGAAACTCTGTAACAGTACCAAAGAGAACCCAAGTGAAGTTATTTATAACCCTACAGCACGGAAGGTAAGCAGGACCCCAAGGCGAGGAACCATTAAAGAAAAAAGCTGTTCAATCTGATCATACAAAACAATTAGAACTCTGTACTTTAAAAACATCACAAAACCAAATGGCATTTATGAGCTAAGAAAGACATATTCACACATGAGAGACAACAAAAGGCTAATGATTTTAACTTACATGCATGGACACACACACACACGCACACACACAATCAATAAAAACAATATGGCATTACAGTAAACATGAACAGGTCATACAAAGAAAAAGTGCATGTTAAAAAATGCAATTAAAAAACAAATGCAATTTATAATAAGGTATCGGTTCATCTATGAAATTCACATACACCGGTGTCCAAAGTCTGTGTATGTCCATTATTGTGAGAGGGAATAGAACTTTGGAAGGAATGTTCACTTGTCATTCTATACTTTTCTGTTCCACTTATTTCAAAATAGAAAAATAAAGAAGAATGGAAACCAATTTGACAATAAACTATTTAAAAAAAAAAAGAAAAATAAAGAGGATCCAGCAAAGGAAGTAAGGAGGTGTGGCCACGAGGTAGAAGAAAATTAGAAGGTGTGGTAACCTACAAGGTTAAATCAAATGTTATATAAAGAAAGAAGTAACCAAGTGTGTCAGACACTGCTGAGAGGTGAAGAACTGAGAAATTACAACCCGATCTGGTAACATGGAGGCCACTGTGCAGCTTGGTAAGAATGGTTTCCACAGAATGGTGGAGAAAATGGCTGACTAGCATGGGTTCAAGAGAGAATGCAAGGAAAGAGAGGAAACATGAAACTCTTACAAAGAGTTGCACTTTAATAAGGAGCCAAAAAAAAAAAAAAAGGTGGTAGTTGGAGGGGGGACATAGGGTGGTGGTAGATGTTTTATTTATTTACCCATTCATTCATTCATTTTTTAAGTAGGCCTCATGCCCAGCATGGAGCCAGTGAGGGGCTTGACCTCACAGCCCTGAGATCAAGACCTGAGGTGAGATCAAGAGTTGGATGCTTAATCGACGGAACCACCCAGGAGCCCCTGTTTTATTTTGTTTTGATAATGGGGGATACTGGGGCAGGTAAGTCTGAAAAGCATGACACTACACAAAAATGTAAACTGAGGAAGCACAATACCATGTAATAAACTTCAAAAGCACATAAGACAATACGCCGTGTGTATACACGTATCGATCCACACATACACATACACGAATACAGAAAAAGCATTAACATATTCATGGGCATGATAAATCCCCAATTTGGGATAATGTTACCTCAGGAGAGAAAGGGGGACAAATGCAACTGAGGAGGGGTAGACTGTCTAGTTGTGTTCAAGGGACAAGGGGACCCCCTTTTCCTCCGCCATCTTAACACCTACCCCGAGCAGAGACTACTAAAGCTTCACCTGTATTTGACACTTTAATAGGTATCTGGGAAAAAAAAATGGCAAAATGTTAAAGTATCACAGCTAGGTGGTGATCATATAAGGTTACACTGGTCTCTGTGCTTTTCTGTATGTTTGAAATATTTTCACAAAAGGAAACAAAACAGCGTAGTACAGGAAAGTGGGGACCACGAATGTAGACGAGCAGACAAGATACGGCATATGACGGAAGACCTATAAAGGCAAACAGACAGAGATGGATAGAATGCTTCTGAAGACTAAGGCAAAAGACAGGATATATAACTGTGAAGCATTATAATTAAAAAGACACATGTCTCCACAGTCATGCCACTCTCATGAACGAAACGGAAACTAATCGCGACGCAAAGCACACACCTGACAAAGACATAGTTGTGGTTCTGCCCTTGGAGTATGCTACTTGGCGCACCAGAAATGAAACCGACAAGACGGTTTTGGATCATTGAGATAAGTCGCATCAGTTCAACCAATTTTACTCTTACACATTAAAGTAGTTCGCAGGTCTAATATTTCACAACACCCCAGCATATAGTTAGACGATATTTCAGAGATCTCCAGTTTCGGACTTAGCATTTAATTAACATCCACTGTCTCACTCTTACCTACTCTGCCCAAGAGCCAACAGCTTTAAAAATAATGAGATTTAAGAAATGCCTAACCAATTTTATCCCATGGAAGGTAAACCCAGCTGATGAGTTAACCTTATGGTATAGAAAACAAATCCAGAGTGTCTAGGATGGCCTGCCTTCGAGTAAAATTTTGTTAAGCACACTGATAAGAAAAGCGGACAGAAAAGATCAGTGAAAAGTGTTAAAGACTACGAAATTGAAAAACTGCACCATGTACAAAAACTGTGCATAACCATACATCTCTCAATCCAGTTATACACAGCAGCAGCGCTACACATTTGAAATCATCTCGAAATTGCAAAAGCTGACGTTTAAGAAACAGAATTGTATTCTCTGGGAAAACTTTTAAAAATGTCACAGAGTGTTAGACTCTCAAATCTTTCAGCTTACACACAGGAAAGACACTACATTTACCTCTCACCCATGGCACTGAAGACGTCTTCCTACCCTAAACACGTCAGTCCTAGGTGTTGAGGTGGGTGGTGATTTTATCCCCCCCCCCCCCGAGAGTAATTCTAGAACTGGTGAGATTACTTAGTATGCTCCCACATAGGTACCCGTAAGAACATCTGCAACACTAAAAATGATAAAGGTTGTGCTGTCCTAAAGGTCGTAGCTGTACCGGATTTTAGAACACTTGTGTGAGTGAAGAATCTGCCTGTTTTCGTCCTTATCAGCATTTTTGTGCTGTAACTAGGGGTCCAGAGAGGTAGAACAGCTAGCTACTTCTTGGTCATAACTCCTACCCAAAAGACTCAACTCCCCATGTTCCCGAAGTTTCTCCCTTTGCCCTGGCCGCATTCCAGATGGCTGATGCACTGTCCTGGACAATTTCAGTTTTCTTCCAAGAGTCACTGAGGTGATCTGCCCACAGACCACCGTGTGGTCATCACCATTATACATCTTACACCAGGCAGTTCTACTGCCTCTTACAACAGTGCCACTCTTCCCTTTTTTTTTTTCAACATTTGTTTATTATTTTTGAGAGGCAGAGAGTGACGGGGAGAGGGACAGAGAGAGAGAGGGAAACACAGAATCTGAAGCAGCCTCCAGGCTCTGAGCTGTCAGCACAGAGCCCGATGCGGGGCTCGATCCTGTGAACTGTGAGATCATGACCTGAGCTGAAGTCAGACGCTTAAGTGACGGAGCCACCCAGGTGCCCCTTGCACTCTTTGGTTTTTCGTATGACCCCTCGGCAGTCCGCTTTTCCCTGTGTTACTCAGGCTTCAGGAATTCCTGTGGCATATCGTTGGCTAACGGCCTCATTCAACTTATCACTGCAATTTGCCTTTTTACCAATGTTCAAGTTGTTACTCTATCTGATTTTTCTTTTTTTTTTTAATTTTTAATGTTTCTTTGTTTTTAGAAAGATAAAGAGAGAGAGAGCACAAGCAGGAGAGGGGCAAAGAGAGAGACAGAATCGGAAGCAGGCTTCAGGCTCTGAAGCTGTCAGCACAGAGATCGATGCAGGGTTCGAACCCATGGATTGAAAGATCATGACCTGAGCCAAAGTTGAACACCCAACCGACTGAGCCACCCAGGTGCTCCTCTATCTGATTTTTCTAATACTGGTTGCCGTCTTGTAACAAAGGCTGAACTTTCTCTAATGAATGTTTAAGTGTCAACTGCCAAGCTTAGCTGTCTTCGTCTCCTTCAATGTAACAGGGTTATAACTCTTATCTACAGGAGTGACTCTGTCATATGTTTCATTTTGAATCCTACCTCTCTCTGCTACCCACCAAAATCCTTACCCTAAATAATACACTAAGTCTCTCTCACTCAATCTCCCTCTCACTAAGGTTTCATTTCCACCTGGCCAGGGAATAGTGCGTTTCTCCCACTGTTCCCATCTCCAGTCTGACTTTTGGGAGTTAGCAATCTGTCTCAGCCTCTTTAGTCAGGGTCCATGCTATATAATTCATTAAACACTGTTACACAGACACCTTGCAAGAAAATTAAAAAGAAATGAGAAAAGAAAATATGGGCAAGGGGGCACCTGGGTGGCTCAGTCTTAGGGTAAGCGTCCAACATCAGCTCAGATCATGATCTCGTGGTTCTTGAGTTTGAGCCCCGTGTCAGGCTCTGTGCTGACAGCTTGGAGCCTGGAGCCTGCTTCGGATTCTGTGTCTTCCTCTCTCTATGCCCCTCTCCTGTTCGTACTCTTTCTCTCAAAAATAAATAAACATTTAAAAAATTTTTTTAAAGAAAATACAGGCAAGAAAACATAAAAATCATTATTTCCATCAGTGGTCCGCAAACGAGTATGTAGCAGAATCCTCTGGAGAGCAAGATAAACCAAGGTCTCTGGGCCTCACCCCCAGCGTTTCTCACTCAGTTGATGTGGGATGGGTCTAGAGAATTTTCTCTTCTTTTTAAAAATATTTTATTTAAAGTACTCTCTGTACCCAATATGGGACTTGGACTTACAACCCCAAGATCAAGAGTTGCATGCTCTACTGACTGAGCCAAGCGGGTGCCCCAAGTTCACAAAGGCTGTTGCTGCTGGGACATCATGGATGTGACTTTCAGAATTAATGACTTACAGATAACATTGTTTTTCTACAAACCTCAGAAGAATCAACTGGAAAAGTAATATGGTAAAATGTCCGCTATAGGAAAACCAGCCCTATAAAAACAAAGATGTCTTGTCTGCCAACAAAATTTGTTAAATACCTAGGAATGAGTTTAAAAAAGAAACCTGAAGACTTATAAAGAATAAAGTTTTACCAAAGTTCATAAAACCATAAAGGACACCAATAAATGGTTACAGGGATAAACACACACAAATATCGAATAGAAACACTCAACATCCTAAAGATGCGAGTTTCCGCCAAGATTCATGGAGAAATTCAATACAATGCCAATCACATTAGCAAAGGGTCCTCAGTTCTTTTTGGTGGAAGGAGATGGATATTTTGCATATTGAATCCTCAATTCATTGGAAAAAGAAAATCACTCAAAATGTTTTAAAACAGAAAAGTAAGGGAGGAAGCAACCTTTCCCAGCTGATATTAAAATGTGCTGTAGAGTGACAGTAACTAGAATCGTGTGGTGCCAGTATGGGGACAGAGGGGTCCAGAGAATAAACTCCCCAAACAGATCCAACTGCATATGGTCATTAGCTATGTGGTGAATGTGGTACTCAGAATCGGTAACAAAAAATAGTGACTCTCTCAAAGAAGACGATTAGGGAAACTGGCTGTGTTAGAGAAAAACCTGAAACCCCGTCTCCACCACACAGATACATCCCACAGATGGAATAAACAGCTGAGCGTGAAAAACTAAAACTGTAACACTAGAAGATAAATCAGAATTTATATTTTTAAAGAGGCAAAAATAAAATCTTCCTGAGGGCCAACACACAACACAGAAGCCACAAAGAATATGAAAATGGTTTGTCAGTGTGTTAGTCAAAAGAAAGAAAGGTTACGATTCTGTAGGGTACGACTGTGCCCCAAACATACAGACAGGCAGCAGGTGGGAGGTGAGGAGGACACCTGCAACATGTAACAGGCAGAAGGTTAGGGTTCATAACATGTAAAGTATTCCCCCCAAATCAATGACAAAGGTGCGTAATCCAGTAGGCAAGTATCTGAAGAGGCCTTTCACCGGCAAAGGACCACAACAGGAAGAATAAGTAAAAGCAAAGAGGTTCGACCTCCATTGCATGGGTTTTAGCGCATGGGTAAAGCTGTGGGGACCCCCGCCGTATTAGAGACATTGGGTGTATGACCTACTGCGCTTTTCCACACTGTCACCTTCAAAAGATAGCGAGACACCTCTCAGGGCCTATTTACCATAGAAGGTCCTATATCTCCCCCCTAAAAACCGCAAACAAGAGAAAGACAATGAGAGAAAATTAAGGCTTATGAGAAATTTAAAAACAAAATCTATACCAAAATTCAGGAAAGAGGAAAAAAATTACTGTGCAGTTTACTGGAGAAGGAAACTAAGTGGAAATCATCTATTCAAGCTTCCAATGGGACGGTGGGCGGGGGGGGGGGGGGGGGGGGGGGGGGGGGGGGGGGGGTGATGAGTTTAAGCAAGCAGGTGAAGGTTGTTGTTTTTTCCCCCAATTGCACGTTACCAGGCCGTAATTCAATTTGTCCTCAATGTTCCAAAGGGTAAAATTCTTAAGTGGTTTTATTTTACAGTAATCATCTTACCAGAAAGCTGTTCATCGAAGCAAAATGAGATTCACAAGCGATCTTAAAACAAAAATGCCTGTATCTCCAATATAATAGAATAATCAAGTTCCGAGTGACTGCTGAAAAAAATCGAGATGGAACGCAGGGTTTTTATTACATTATATTTTCTCTAGTATTATAAAAGTAAAGATTGAATCATTTTATTGTTTTGCACAAGAGACCCTTAAGCTGATGGATTCTGGTTTTCAAGTCAATCTATAGCTGAAATCTACAGTCCATGCTTTAAATGCTAAGCAACAGCTGAACAGTAGCAAAAAAGAAATACAAGCATTTCTTTCACAGTGATAAATTCAGTATGGCGTTTCTTTCTAAAGAAAAAGTATTAATGATTCCTCAAAATAACTTAGGTTAATATGATTAGAATCCTGACTGTATTTTGAACAAAATTTTTATGGGAAAATTTTGAAAAACTCACATGACATTTGTTAGTCTATTTATTTATACATAATAAATACTTATATATTATATATAATAATTATATATAATACTTGTTATGCTGACCAAGAAGAATATATTGAGTTCTACTCACATGATCAGCTATTTATATTGAATTAAGAACCCTCTTTAACTGTAATTTATAGACTACAATCTCAGAAAACAAATTGAGTATTTGATAGTAATCTGCCTTCCTAAAGGCTTATCCTATTCTTCAACATTAAATTAAAAATGCAAAAAATTTCCTTTGAAAAAGCTATAATACTATTTAACATCCCATTCAGTCATCAACAAAATGAGTCAATTAAATGAAAAACAACAATAAAAACCTGGCCTGATCACACTTAGTGTAGTCCATTCACTAGTGTTGTAACTCTTTTTAGGAAGTAACCCTCAACTATGGTAATAATTGGTAAGTGACAATTCACTAATCAGAACTCAATAGACAGCCAATGTTTCAGACTAAGGGTTTTCCAACATATACGTCTCCACTTTATTAATTAGGCTACTCAGTGTTTACCGTGCAAGGGACCCACGGGAGTGCAGGATGCAGGTCTGGATAAAGAGAATAGTTCTCTTGGGTCCATAACAGGTATGTTTATGAAATTTGACAAAACCAAAGGAGGCAGAAAGTGAAGTGCAGATAGCTCTATCATGCATACAATCTTGCATGCCTACGGTGGAAACTATTATGGGATTTAGTTGGGTCCATAGTTCATTGATGAATCAAAAAAGTTAAAGTAGGAATTATTTGTGATTTGCTTTACCATTTGATCGACAGCCAAAGCTTTTTCTTGGTGCACAGACCTATGGATGGAATCTTGGCGTTTTCTTTCATAAATTAAGTTCACCATTGCAATAAATGCATGAGTGGTGATTTACAGAATTGTTTTTGTTTTCTTTAAAACAGAAAGAGAATATAAAGTGACTTGTACAACAATATGAATCCAGAATCCTTAATGGTTTTTACAATTACCCCAAATATTTTTAAAAAAAATCTTTAAGTACACTCTATATCACACATGGAGCTTGAACTCATGACTAAGAATCACATGCTCTACTGACTGAGCCAGCAGTCACCACCACCCCCAATCTTCTAAAATGGCAGGGGCAGGGATGCCTGTGTGGCTCAGTCACTTAAGCGTCCAACTTTGGTTCAGGTCATGATCTTGTGGTTTGTGAGTTTGAGCCCTGCGTTGGGCTTGTGCTGACACCTCAGAGCCTAGAGCCCGCTCTAGATTCTCTGTGTCTCTCTCTGCCCCATCCCCTGCTCTCTTTCTCTCTCTCTCAAAAATAAATAAACATTAAAAAAACTAAAATAGCAGATGCATGGGCGCCTGGATGGCGCAGTCATTTAAGCGTCCGACTTCGGCTCAGCTCATGATCTCATGGTTCATAAGTTTGAGCCCCACTCTCTGTCTCTCTCAAAATAAATAAACTTAAAAAAATTTTAATCAAAAAATAATAAAATAAAATGGCAGGTGCAGGACTGAGGTGAACGGAGTTATATCTTGCGGTCAAAATTTTAAGAGGATATCCAAAACTCAATATTCAAATAAATACTAATTTAAAGCTATCTTTAAAAAGCAACCCACAACTACCATTATACATAATAATGAAAGACTGGATGCTACCCTCTAATATCGGGAACTAGACAAGGATGTCTGCTCTTACCACTTCTATTCGATAATGTGCTGGAAGCAGTAGCCAGGGCAATCAGTCATGGAAAAGAAATAGCTGTCATCTAGATTGGAAAGGGGGTAACAAAACTATTTCTATTAGCAGATGACTTGAGCTTGCATAAAGAAAATCCTCAGGAATCAAGTAAAAGACTACTAGAATTAATAAATGGGTTCAGCCAGGTTATAGGATACAACATCAGTATACCAAAACCAATTTTATTTCTATACATTTGCAATAAACAGAAGGAAAATGGCATTAAAACAATTTCAATAATAGCATGAAAAAGAATACTTTGGAATAAATTTCACAAAAAGTGCAAAAAAGATACTCTAAGAACAATAAAACATTGCTAAAAGAAATTTAATAAGACCTAAATAAATGGAAAAATATCCCATGTTCATGGATTAACCTAATATTGCTAAAATGCCAATGCTCCAAACTGATCTGAAGATTCAACATAATCCCTATGAGAATCTCACTAACTTTTTGTAGAAACTCTCTAGCTGATGTTAAAATTCATATGAAATTACAAGGGACCCAGAAAAGCCAAAACAGTCTTGAAAAGGAAGAACGAAGTGGAAAGACTCACACATCCTACTTTCAATTTACTATGAAGCAATGGTAAGCAAAAGAGTGTGGTGCTAACACAAGAAGAGACAAATATAACAACTGACCAAAACTGATAGTCCAGAAATAAAGCCATGTTTCTATGATTAACTGGTATTTGACAAGGGTGCCAAGATCACTCAAAAAGGAAA
The DNA here is from genome assembly GCF_006229205.1 of Suricata suricatta. Classification (NCBI taxonomy): domain Eukaryota; kingdom Metazoa; phylum Chordata; class Mammalia; order Carnivora; family Herpestidae; genus Suricata; species Suricata suricatta. Next base: position 81,444,862 of record NC_043717.1, read on the forward strand.
GGACAGTATTTCCAACAAACAATACTGGGCACAATTGGATAGCATATGCAAAAGAATGAAGTTGGACCCTTTACTTCAAACCATATACAAAAATTAACTAAAATGGGGTTCCGGTGGCACAGTTGATTGAGCATCTGACCTCAAGTCATGATCTCATGGTTTGTGGGTATGAACCCCATGTTAGGCTCATTGCTGTCAGTGCAGGACCTGCTTCAGATCCTCTGTCTCCCTCTCTATCTGCCCCTCCCTTGCTTGCATGTGTGCGCGCTCTCTCTCTCAAAAGTAAATGAATATTAAAAACATTAACTAAAATGGATCAACTAAATGTTAGCACTAACACTAAAAAATTTATAAAAGAAAACATAGAGGTAAATTGCTATGCTCTCAGATTTGGCAAAAGATTCTTAAATATGACATCAAAAGCATAAGAAAATGAAGATAATTGAGCTTAATCAAAATTTTAAAAATTTTCATTGTGAGGAACATGGAGTAGGAGGGTTATGAACACATCTCTTCCTGTAGACATAGTAAAGCTACAACTACATATAATAAAATTCACTTTAAAAATGACCTAAACAGGAGCACCTAGGTGGCTCACTTGGTTGGCGGTCTGACTCTTGATTTCAGCTCAGGTCATGATCCCAGGGTTGTGGGATCAAGCCCTGTGTCAGGTTCTGCACTAAGCATGGAGCCTGCTTGGGATTCATGCTCTCTCTGTCTCTCTCTTCCCTTTGCCCCAATTCTCTGTCTCTCTCTCTCTCTCTCAAAAAAAAAAAAAAAAGAAAAAAAGAGTAAAATACCTAGGAATAAGTTTAACCCTGGAGGTGAAAGACCTGTACTCTGAAAACTCTAAGACAACAATTAAGGAAACTAAAGATGATACAGATAAATGGAAAGGCATAACTTGGTCATGGATTAGAAGAATCAATATTTTTTAAATGTCCATACGACACAAAACAATCTACAGATTCAATGCAATTATCTATCAAAATACCAATTGTTATTTTTCCCAGAACTAGAAGAAATAAATCTAAAATGCATATGGAACCACAAAAGACCCTAAATAGCCAAAGCAATTTTGAAAAAGAAGAACAAAGCTGGAAATATCACAACTCCAAATTTCAAACTATATTACAAAGCTACAGTAAGCAAAACAATATGGTACTGGCCAAAAAAAGAAGAAAAGAACACATACATCAATGAAACAGAAGACAGAGCCCAGGAATAAATCCATGCTTCTATGATCAATTAATCAATGAGAAAGAAGGCAAGGATATACAATGGGAAATAGATGGTCTTTTCAATAAATGATGTTGGAAAAACTGGACAGCTACATGCAAAAGAATGAAACTGGACCACTTTCTTACACCACACATAAAAATAAATTCAAAATGGGCTAAGGATCTAAATGTGAGACCTGCAACCACAAAACTCTTAGAAGAAAATATAGGTAGTAAACTCCTGGACATCTGTTTTACCAATACTTTTATGGGTCTGTCTCCTCAGATGAGGGAAGCAAAAGCAAAAATAACTAAGTGGGTCGACATCAAACTAAAAAGCTTTTATCCAGCAAAGGAAACCATCAATGGAATGAAAAGGCAAGCTACTGAATGAAAACAGATATTTACAAATGATAGATCCAATAAGGGATTAATATCCAAAATATATTTTTAAAACTCTTTAACAACTCAACACCAAAAGGCAAACAAACAACCTAATTGAAAATGAGCAGATGATCTGAAGAGACGTTTTTCCAAAGAAGATATAGAGGGCCAACAGACATATGAAAAGATGTTCAACATCACTAACTATCAGGGAAATGCAAGTCAAAACCACAGTAAGGGGCTCCTGGGTAGCTCAGCTGAACGTCTGCCTCTTGCTTTCCACTAGAGTCAGGATCCCAGGGTTGTGGGATCAAGTCCCATGTCAGTGTGGAGCCTGCTTAAGATCCTCTTTCTCTATCTCTCTCTCTCTGCCCTCCCCAGGCCCTCTACCCCACTTTCCCCCTCTCTCTGAAAAAAAAACAAGATAAGGAAAAAAAATCATAATGAGACATCACCTCACACTAGTTGTCAGAATGGCAAAAATAAAAAAGACAAGGATAACAAGTGTTGGCCAGGATGTGGAGAGGAGGGAACCCTTGTGCACTGTGCACACTGGTGCATGCAAACTGGTGCAGCCATTGGAGGACACAGTATGGAGGTTCCTCAAAAAATCGAATATAGAACTATCATATGATCTGTTTAATTCTGTCTGGGTATTTACCCAAAGAAAACAAAGACATTAATTCAAACAGATATATGCACTCCTTTGTTTATTGCAGCATTGTTTCCAATAGCCAAGACATGTGAGTCACTTAAGTGTCCTTCAACAGACGAACGGATAAAGAAGATGTGGTATATAAATACACAATGGAATATTACTCAGCCATAAAAAAAAAGAATGAAATCTTGCTATTCACAACGGCATGGTTGGGCCTAGAGCATATTATGCGAAGTTAAAAAAGTCAGACAGAGAAAGTCAAATACCATATAATTTCACTTATGTGCAAAATCTAAAAAACAAAAGAAAACAAAATAGAAACAGACCTATAAATACAGAGAACTGGGGATTGCCAGAGGGGAGGGGTGGGGTGGATGGGTGAAAGAGGCGAAGGGGATTAAGAGGTACAAACTTCAGTTATAAAATAAATAAGTCATGGAAAGAAAAGTACACCATGGAGAATATCATCAATAATATTGTAATAACTTTTTAAGGTGACAGATGGTAAGTACACTTCCGGTGGTGAGCATGTGTTAATGTAGATAATTATCAAATCACTCTATTATATGCCTGAAACTAATTTAATATTGTATGTCAACTGTACTTGAATTAAAATTTTTTAAAAAAATAAAAGGGGTGCCTGGGTGCCTCAGTCAGTTAAGTGTCTGACCCTTGGTTTCAGCTCAGGTCATGATCTCATGGTTCGTGGGTTCAAGCCCTGCATCAGGCTCTCTGCTGACAGTACAGAGCCTGCTTGGGATTTTGTCTCCTTCTCTTTCTGCCCTTCCCCTGCTTACTCTCTCTTCAAAAATAAATAAACGTTAAAAAAAATAAAAATAAATAAATAAAGGGGCTGGTTCGGTTAGTGGAACCTGTGACTCTTGATCTTGGGATTGTGAGTTTGAGCCCCACACTGGGTGTAGAGGCAGCCAGAAAGAGGCAACTGTGGCGAAGAGATGTTCTTTTCTCCTCTGAGCAGTCACATAAAAGGAGGGTTGTGGAAAGTAAAAGTTTTGAAGCCTCAGGCTTGCTGCCTAGAGAAAAGAGAACACCTGGAGGCGGAGTGGGTCAAAGCTCCAGGGCCAGGAGGGGCCCCCTGCTGCTGGTTAGCCCCCCGCACCCCCACCTCCTCGGGATGCCTGAGCACTGCACTCTGCCCCATTCCATAACTAAAATAAATGAGTAAATGTTTTCAAAGTGAGAAGAGAAAAAGAAAATGAAAGGTAAAAAGACAGTCTCCGGAATGGGAGAAAAGATTTGCAACTCAGAAATCTGACAAGAAATATCCAGAACTCCAATGTAACAATAAAAAACCCAATTTAAAAAATGCACAAAGACCCTGAATAGCTACTTCTCCAAAGAAGACATACAAATGACCAATAACACAAGAAAAGATGCTCGACATCACTAAGCATCAGCAAAATGCAAATCAAATCCACACAAAGTTCACACCCATCGGGGAGACTATCATGAAAAACAGACAAAACAAGTAGTAACAAAAGTTGGCAAGTATATGGAGACATTGCTACCCCTGTGCATTACTGCTGGGAAGAGAAAATGGTGCATCTACTGTGAAATAAGAGTTAGGCAGTTCCGGGGCACCTGGGTGGCTCAGTCAGTTAATCGTCCGACTTTGGCTCAGGTCACGGATCAGTCCATGAGTTCAAGTCCCGCATTGGGCTCTGTGCTCACAGCTCAGAGCCTGGAGCCTGCTTCAGATTCTGTGTCTCCTTCTCTCTCCTTCGCTCCCCCCGGCCCACTCGCACTTTGTCTCTCTCTCAAAATAAAATAAAAACATAAAAAAATTAAAGAAAAAAGGAAATGAGTTTGGTAGTTCCCCAATACATTGGACATAGGGTTACCACATGACCTGCACATCAACTCCTAGAAATATACCCAGAAGATTTGAAAACAGAGGATCAGGATCGAACAAAAACTCACTCATGCGTGTAAGTGGCACTATTCACAAGAACCCAAAACTGGCAACAACCCCAATGTTCATCAGTGAGTGAATGAATAAAGAAAATGTACTGTTCCCATATGAGGGGACATCGTTCAGCCACAAAAAGGAAGAAGGTGATGATTCATGCCACAACATGGATGACCACTGATACCATAATGCTAACCAAAAGAAGCCGATCAAAAAAGTTAACTATTGTAGGACTCCATTCATCTATAATGTCCATAATAGGGAAATCTACAAAGACAGGAAGTACATTAGTAGTTCCTGAGTGCTGGACGGACTGGTGACCAGGGGGTGATATCTAAAGGGAGGGGGGGTTATTTTTCTGGTGATAAAAATATACCAACGTGGATAACGGTAACAGTTGCGCATATCTGTGAATATACAAAAAATTACGGAATTGCACATTATTTTAAAAGGATGAATCCTATGGTATGTGAATAAAATCTCATCGAACCTGTTTTTTAAAACGTCTAAGTGGAGGGGCGCTTGGGTGGCTCAGTTGGTTAAGCGTCCAACTACGGTTCAGGTCATGATCTCATGGGTGGTGGGTTCGAGCCCTGTGTTGGGTTCTGTGCTGACAGCTCATGGCCTGGAGCCTGCTTCAGATTCTGTGTCTCCCTCTCTCTCCGCCCCTCCTCATGCTCTGTCTGTGTCTCAAAAATAAACTATAAAAAATTTTTTTTAAATAATAAAATATCTAAGTAAATAAAGAAAACCCATGATAACCAAAAGATGAGTATTTTAAATAAAGTCAGCATTGGTGTTACTGATCTATCCTACTGCCTCAGGCTCTACTGACGTTCAGCAGGTACTGTTTCACCCACACTCAGTGGCAGCTCCTTAAATTTTCAGCATTTATTTTTAAAATTTTATTATGTTTTTTAATTTGCAGCATTTAAACAGGCCCTTGAATGTTCAGTAGTCATTCCAATACATTGAACTTTGTTTTCTTAGAAACAACTCGCTTTTCGTGCTCACCTATGATTGGTGTCTGTACTATTTAAATAACGTAATCACAGTCACCGGTCCAAATGGTGTCAGGAGGTTTGATGTTAAGTCACTGACTCCTAATGCCATAGGCAAGCACAAGGGAAACCGAAAGGACTAGAGAATAGACCTCATCAAGGTCAGGGTGTCATGGCTTCAATTAATATGTCTCAAAGGCTACTGACTTTTTTTTTAATTTATTTTTTTATTTTATTTTTGAGAGACCAAGAGAGACAGAACATGAATGAGGGAGGAGCAGAGAGAGAGGGAGACACAGAATCTGAAACAGGCTCCAGGCTCTGAGCTAGCTGTCAGCACAGAGCCTGAGGCAGGGCTCGAACCCACGAATTGTGGGATCATGCCCTGAGCCGAAGTCGGAGGCTTAACCAACTGAGCCACCCAGGCGCCCCACACTATTGACTTGTTAATTGGAGTTTCTAATGTACTTGGTTTGGAACAGAGTTACCAGCTAAAATAGAAGACATCCAGTTCAATTCAAACTTCAGATAAACCGTAAATACATTTCTCCAATACTGCCCAGAACTTCCTTATAGTAAAAGAGTTAGTTGTTAATCATCTAGACTGTGAATCAAACTGGGCAGCCTATATTTTTATTCAGTAAATCTGGCAATTCTACTTTGAGAAAATTGCTTGTAGGACAATCCACGGATACTGAAAACGGCCAGCAAGAGTGGCTGCGCATTTGGGAGTCTGCCCCGTGAAATGCATCTTCACAAATTCTGAAATAAGAGTGAAGATGGCAGTAAACTATAAAAGAAAAAAAAAAAAGAGCGAAGAAAGGAAGATCATTTGAAAACCCAAGATTTGTTTTGCTAAATATTTTTATTACTTCTCATTTCCCACCACTATTCCATCTCCCCCAACAGACTCGAAAACAAAATTTGTATGATTTTTTTTTACACATTTACCTTCAAAAACACATAAACATAAAACCTTTTTCTAATCTTTTCAATTAAAATATTTCTCCCTTCTTTCCTGAAATTTGTATTAGTAACAATAAAAGGCAGGTTTAAGGCTTTTGTTTGGGTTAGTATTTTAAAAGAGAAAGACGGGCTCCTGGGTGGCTCATTCAGTTAAGCGTGCAACTTTTGATCTCAGTTCAAGTCTTGATCTCAGGGTCGTGGGTTCAAGCCCTGTATTTGGCTCTGCCCTGGGCGTGAGGTCTACTTTAAAAAAAAAAGAAAGAAAGAAAGAAAAGTAATAAAATAAAAGAGAAAGAAAAAAGTTGAATTGCAAGTATCCAGAACACCAAGGCTTAGTTTGGAACTTTCTTCTCCACCGTTGAGGACTCCTAATGGCAAGGTCCCTTTCTCTAGTTTTTCTCGACACTGCAGGAAGATGGCCAGCAGTCCAGCTGGGAAGCCTTGGCCCCTGCCCGAGGCCCACCTTCCCATCCCCAGCCTGGGCAGGAGTTCAGAGGCACTCGCATTCAATCCTCTGTCTGCTTTCCCAAGGACAAAAAGTTTGCTAAGAAAAGCTTTCACCAAAGTGGTTAAAAGTCATGAGAGAGAGAAAAGGCTGAAAGAAGAAAACAAAGGCATTTGTAAGCATTTTCTTCTCACCATAAATATGAGAAGGGGGGATACAACAAAAAGCCATGTTAATATGTTGTCTTTAATAAGTTCGTATCAGTCGTAGATTTAAAAAAATTTTTTTAAACATTTTTTCATTTTTGAGAGAGTACGAGTGGGGGAGGCACAGACAGAGGGGGAGACACAGAATCTGAAGCAGACTCCAGGCCATGAGCTGTCAGCATGGAGCCCGACTCGGGCCTCACACTCATGAGTGGTGAAGTCATGACCTGAGCCGAAGTTGGATACTTAACCCAGTGAGCCAACTAGGCGCCCCTCATATTTCTTAATCCCCATGACAACTTACTGAATCAGAGGTGCAAACCATGGCCAATAATAAATGAGGAGACTGCGTGCAAACCTCAAACATACCACCTGCTAACACAATGACCTGCGTTGCCACGAAAAGCCCAATCATACAGGCATTAACCCACTAGCCAGTGGTCCACATTTCCATTATCCGACTACACAGGACATCCTTAGGTTTCATCCAGGGTCTAACTTAAGGTCTTATTATATGCACAAGGATATTTGTTGCAGTACTATTTGCAAAAGCAGATACAAATATCTGTCAACAGGGTGAACAGCCTACAGTACATATACAACACAGTACTAACCTGCTCTAAAACAGAATGAGGAATATTTCCATGTTCTACTGCAAGGTTACTGCTGAGATATATTCTTTTTCTTTTTTTAGTGTTTATTTATCTTTGAGAGAGATGGACAGACAGAGCATGAGTGGGGGAGGGGCAGAGAGTGAGGGGGAGACACAGAATCCGAAGCAGGCTCCAGGTTCTGAACTGTCAGCATGGAGCCTGACATGGGGCTCGAACCCATGAGCTGTGAAATCATGACCCGAGCCGAGGCTGGAAGCTTAACCAACTGAGCGACCCAGGCGTCCCCTACCGGAAAATATTCTTATGGTGGGGGAGAAGCTCACAGTGTGTACACTGTGCTATTATTTATTTAAGAAGGGGGAGGAATGGTTACCTAGAGGAGGAGAGAAAGTCAGCATGTCAAAATCAGGCTAGAGGAACCCGGGAGCACCAGCCACAGTGTGGAAGACCAATGGGGAAAGACACAGAACACTATGCAGATTGTCCTAATAATCTACAAGAGAAGGAGAAGATCTGGAAAGAAAGTAGTAGCACCTGGGTGGCTCAGTCAGTTAAGTGTCTGACTTTGGCTCAGGTTGTGATCTCGCAGTTCGTGGGTTTGAGTCCACCGTCAAGCTCTGTGCTATTCAGAATCTGTGTCTCTCCCTCTCTCTGCCTCTCCCCCACCCATGCTCTGTCTTTACTTTCTCTCAAAAATAAATTTTAAAAATTTTAATTAAAATAAAAAAATAAAACACCACTTAACTATGTATTTCTGGTGGGCTATACCTTAAGGACAAAAAATCCTGCCCATGAGCATAAGCATGTAAACTGCACCCATGTGCACATACACACACACAAATTGTAAATTGCTTCCAATAATCACATTGTTGATGGTTGTGTTGGTATTGTTATTCTGAGGCTATCTAGTATGTTTAGTGGAATAAACAAAATAATTATGTAGGTGTCACTGAATTTTTGGATAGGCTGAAAGGGGATTAAGATGTGATATCAATAAGATTAAAGTCACAAGCCCATAGCCTTAAATTTAAATTGGGATTATCAGAAAGAATACATGATATAGTTTATCTTAAAGGAAAATTGTAGCTGTAAGCCAAGAAAAAAGGCTTCAAAACAATGATCAATCTAGTAGAAACAATGCTCTGAGCAACTATATTGTGATTTCTAAATAACATTACCCCTCCCCAAAAGGAACAAGGACTTCATTTTATTAATGGCTGATTATGGGGTCTAGAGCAGAAAACGCAGAAAAGGAGACAGGAATAAGCTTACCCAGAAAAGCATGGAAGTTGTCAAAGACTATGAGGACCATGTCAAGAGGACTCTGAAACCAATGGATGCCTCCACTGGCCAATTATGAGACCATTTCAGCAGCAAGGATTGAAGCACGTCGTATATGTTTGAATACATGAGTTCATAATGATGCTAAAAATGAGCACTGATCGTCTTTGGAAGTCGCTAAAAAGCCAGTTTATTATGTTGGAAACTCCAGTACTCATCTTGCCTTTTCCATGTGATTTCTATCCCAGGATAAAGGTACCATAATAGAGGTAACTCAGAAACATGCAGAACAGTGAGAAGCATGTCAAAATCAGGCTAGAGGAACCCGGGAGCACCAGCCACAGTGTGGAAGACCAATGGGGAAAGACACAGAACACTATGCAGATTGTCCTAATAATCTACAAGAGAAGAAGATCTGGAAAGAAAGTAGTGGCAATGAGGATGGAGAAGTGAACAAATTTAACTAACTGGGTGGATGGAAGGAGTTAAAAATATCACTGAAGCTTCCGTATCTTGGGTGATTGATGGGATGGATGGTGATGCCGTTATCCAAATTGTTGCACTACTCCCACCAAATTCCAGCAAAGCCTGCGGCACCTGGGGGGCCAGTATCTTGAGCGTCCGACTTCCGATCAGGTCATGATCTCATGCCCTGTGAGTCTGAGCCCCGCGTCAGGCTGTGTACTGACAGATCAGAGCCTGGAACCTGCTTCAGATTCTGTGTCTCCCCCCCTCTCTCTGCCTCTCTTCCATTGGTGCTCTGTCTGTCTGTGTCTCTCTCAAAAGTAAATAAACAATTTTTTTGAAACATGGACAACTCATTTATAAAAATTTCAACAAAGTTCAAAATTATCCTCAGAAATAAAATGCACAGTGGCCAAACAGGGAATTAGGAAACACGGGAGAAGAAGCGTGGGCTGGTATTACCCTTCCGCCTTTACTACCGCTCGTCACTACTTGTTCATAGGGCCCAGTACATCCGCTGCTGCCATAAACAAATACTTCTTAAATGTTGATTTTGCTAGGAAGCTTCCTGTGGAAGGCACTTCAAATAAGTGATGTATACTCCCTGTTTCCAGGAGGGCGAGTCCAAAGACCTGGCTTTCCATCCTCGCTGGCTCAGCCAGTGTTTAGCCATGTGACTTTGGGCCAGGGACCTTCTTAGCCTCAATAATCTTCCCTATAAAACAGGTGATAGTATTTATCCTACTCATTTCCAGGGCTGTCCATCCACGCACCTCGTAAACTAGAAGGAGAACAGTGATAGCAGCAGTAAGATAATACTGCTGCAGAGACCGTAAAGAAGGAGAATGTGAAAAAAGGGAATGTGTGGTTGAAAGATTTATAGAAGTCATTATTTCTTCAATTTATAATTACTTCCCAACAGTTGCTGGAAGCCCATCATGGTACAGGGCCAACCATGTGTGAGTAGGTATGTGATAAAAACTTAACTCCTTGCCACGCACTCTCCTAAGCAACCAGCGTGTACATTTTTGGTAACGCTCACTCCCTCGAAGGTAGACGTGAGTATCTGAAATCTACCAGTGAGGACCTTGAGATCCAGAGAGCTTGAAAAACTTGTCTAAGGTCAAATCAGCCAGAAGTGATGAAACCAGGATCAAAGCCAGGAATGTCTTCTGGATCAAGAACTATAACTCACTTAGGTACCTAAATAAATGCAGGTCACAAAACTACCAGGGAAAATATTTGTTGACTTTCCTCCCCCCTTTTCCACAGACTACATTACAGCACCGTTTCTTTCACCAACGCAGGAAGAATTTGACTTTCCAATATATCCAATTACAGAACGTCACTGAAACAATCTGCTGGAAAATTACTTGAGTATGAAGCCAAATGATCCCTTTTAACCCAGAAAATGAAAATGTTTAATATTTTACAGTACAATGCTTAGAATGAGCCAGTTTTGTGGGAACGTCATCTATTCAAACTGCAGAGAAGAAGTAAGTAAATAAGAGGCCTCAGAGACAAAACAGATGTCACCACGCTCAAGCACAAATGAACATTCACATCAGTAACTGACATGCCTCTTAATCCTTTGAGTACAATTCTTAAGACGCTTGGCAGACTGGTTCTGCGCCTGCCACAAATCAGAAGGGGGCAGGGAGGCAAGGACAGGTAGGCACACTGACAGTGCGACTCCGTGACACCTGAAAGCAATAGGAAGAGGAAAACTCATAAATACTGGTTCACATAGATAAGAAGAGCATGACCATTTGAGATCATATACCGCAGAAGCAAATATTTCTGCAAGTCTCAACAAATGTCATGAGTATCTCTAAAACACTCTCCAGTAATAGCTGTAAAGATGACTATGAGTCAGCAAGAAAATATTGACTCAAAGTCTTTAAAATGAAAAATATCTCGGTGTTAAGGGGGAAAACTTGTTATTTAAAAAGAAAAATTCTACAATGGTCTACATCACAAGGAATCAAGAAACTTGAGTGGCATCTTTACCTTTTTCACTTTATTTTCACCAAAAATACAATCCCCTAAAGGTATATCAACTGCCTTAACTCTGCTATCAAAGTAAATCTCCTAATGTATAAAGGAGTAGAGGGCAATGAGAGATTTACAGCAAAAAAAATTCACTCCACGTCACTATATAAACACATTGATAATGAACAAAACGCATTTCAGAGATACAATTCATTGTCTGCACCTTCATTACTAATACCAGATATGACACAGAAAATGTGTGCATGATAAAATATAATTCCCTTCCTAAGCCTCAGGAAGTGCGCGCGCGTGCGCGCGCACACGCGCGCGCACACACACACACACACACACACACACACACACACATCCCAATCTACCTCCAGGTAAGATGTACTTCAGGCTCTGGATCCTCCCCATGAACTGTTCCGCCCCATTCTCTCTGGCTAACACTCCCCTAGAATATGGCAGATGACAACCCTCCCGTTCTCAGGGAAGAGGCATGGTATAACATAATGCTTAATAGCATGGGCTTCTTGGACAGCCAGCGTGAACTCAAATGTTAGTTCTACCAGTAAACTGTACAACCCAGAACCTAATTCTCATCTGTAATATGGACATTAAAACCTAGTGCTGGGGCACCTGGGTGGCTCAGTCAGTTAAGTGTCGACTCTTGGTTTCAGCTCAGGTCATGATCGCACATTTTCGTGGGTTCAAGCCCATATTGGGCTCTGTGCTGGCAGTGCAGAGCCTGCTTGGGATTTTGTCTCTCCCTCTCTCTCTCTGCCCATCCACCACTTGTCTCTCTCAAAATTAATAAATAAACTTGGAAAAAAGTACCTAGTGCTTAACATGACTCAAAGATTGTTAGGGAGAGGTGCCTGGGTGGCTCAGTCAGTTGAATGTCCAACTCTTGGTTTTAGCCTAGGTCATGATCCCAGGGTCATGGGATCGAGCCCCGCATCAGGCTCTGCAATGAACATGGAGCCTGCTTGAGATTCTCTCTCCCCCCATGACTCACACTCATTTGCTCTCTTGCTCTAACATAAATAAGAATAAAATCTGGAAAATTGTTAGGGATACCTAACTTATAGCACACGTACAAAGAACCAGGCACTGCCCAGGGCATTAGGAACACAACGACGAATAAGGAAAAGTCCCCGCTTTCAAAGACTTCAATCTCACAGGGAAACTGACCATTAAACTAGAGCATATACATGCTATGAACAAAGGTACGTGTGCCGTCGTGCTATGGAACACAGCGGAGGAAGGCTTAACCCAACGAATTCCCAGAAGATAGGTCTCCTGTGTCTTAAATGAAGTTAGACAAGCAAAACAAAAGGCAACAAGAATATCTCCTGAGGCACAATTAGGGTTAATCCCTGTGCATCATGCAGAACTGAGAGGGAGGTGCTACGTGTTTATAAAGTGTGAAGCGTTATACGTACATTATTGTGCTAAGAAAGCCCAACTCCCCAACCCCCCACCCAGCAGTCAGGCAGCCTGAAATCCCCATAAGGAAAGCTCGTCTCCCAAGCATGCCACTATAGCCTTTCAGAAAATGCAACACATACCTAAAAGTGGAGGCAGATGAGAAGGGAACTAATATTTATAGAGGTCTTCTGTGTGCAAGGCTTTTTACATTAGTTATCGCACTGAATCCTCACAACAACCCAGTGAGGAAGGTATTATGATCCTCATTCTACAGATTAAAAAAAAAAAAAAAAAGGAGCCTTCCCGAGGTTAGAGGGCCCAAGGTCACAACGAGTAAGTGGACGAGTCAGGATTTAAACCTTGAAAATGTGAACTATAACCACTCGATTATACTGTCACCCTGTGTGCCAGCACGGAGGTAACCTACATTAGATGGACCAGTCAGTCGCTGAGGTATTAGTTTGCTGAGTACACCGTGAGCAGGTAGCAAAGGCTTGGGGACTTACATAACAGAAATGGACTGTGTCACAATTCTGGAGGCTGGAGCTCTTTGGTAAAGGTGGTGGCAAGGGTGCTTTCTTCTAAGGCCTCTCTCTCTCCCTGACTTGCAAATGGCTGTCTTCTCTCTGTGCCTTCACGTTCTCTTCCCTCTGTGTCCTAATCTCCGCTTCTCATAAGGACATCAGTCATACTGGATCAGGGCCCACCCTAAAATACCCATCTGCAAACACAGTCATATTTTGAGACACTGGAGGTTAGGACTTCAGTATCTGAATTTGGCCGGGGACACAATGAAGCCCGTAACAGTCACACCGTGAGAAAGATCCTCTTTGTAAGAGGACACGCAGGACTGCAAATGTTTTTAAGTCATCAATGAAATTCGTGAAGGTTGTTTTCAGAAATGCAGGCCTGGGGGCACTCGGGTGGCTCAGTTGGTTAAGGGTCCAACTTTGACGCAGATCATGATCTCACAGTTCTTGGGTTTGAGCCCCGTGTCAGGCTTTCTGCTGTCAGCCGGAGCCTGCTTGGGATTCTCTGGACCTCTCTCTCTCTCTGGCCCTCCCCCACTGTCTGTTTCAAAAAAAAAAAAAAAAGAAAGAAAGAAAATGAAAAAAAATGCAAACATGTAATGTACTCACAGCAAAGCAGAGCCAATGAGTCCGTGATTATCACCCCTTAGGGAGCATTTTGGAAATGTGTTGAGGTGCTTTTACAACTCTCAATTATTAGGGGAAACCAGTAGCATTCAGCGGGCAGGGACTACAGTCATGGAATGCTTGGAGCACTCCCACACAACAAAGAGTTGCCCCATGTCCCCCAAGAGAGGAATGTTCTACCAGGCTAAATCCAACCCAAGCAGATGTCAGAAGCCCTCTCGTGTATACTAATACTAGGTAGCTTTTGTGAGAAGTAAAGAGAAAATTTAGGGCAACTTATTTATGGAGATAGAAATTTGAATCAAATAAAGACATCGTCTCAAAGTGAAATGAGGTGCTCACTCCTCTCTACGTATTAAAACATTTTTCAACTACCTATTGTTGTAAAGCGTTTTAGTACAATAGTGGCATTACTGCAAAAACAATGAGACCTTTGCAAAAATGTCAGAGGATATGGCTTTCCTTTTAACAAATTTCAAACAAAGAATTATTAAAATTAGTAGACACATAGCACCACCACGTGTCTCTCGAAAGTTATTTATCTTTAATTTTTTTAATGTTTATTCACTTTTAAGAGATGGAGAGAGACAGAGTGTGAGCAGGGGAGAGGCAGAAAGAGACAGGGAGACACAGAATCCGAAGCAGGCTCCGGGCTCTGAGCACAGAGCCCGGTGCAGGGCTCAAAACCACAGATCTGAGATCATGACCTGAGCTGAAGTCACATGCTTGACTGATGGAGCCACCTGGGCACTCCGAAAGTTATTTTTAATATTTCAGATTCTTGTCATACTATATATGTACCATATATTAATTTTTATAACACGAAAACCCTCAGGTCTGCCATGCTGGAAGTATCTGAGAAGTGCCTGTTGTTCTTCAGTCTTCTCTGCATAGAGACGTCTACTGCCCAAATTCTGTATGGCTTCTTGTTTTACTGTTTCGTTTTTTAAACCATCTCTCATTCCTCATCACCTACAGAAGGATGTGGTCTTCAAGGATTTTGGAAGTGCTGAGAACCTAAAATATGCTTCGACAGGTGGTAGGATTTCAAAGTATAAGGTACACTTTCTGTGATACCATGTCAGTATCCTGTCTCACATCACACCATACGGAGTTATTTTGTCACTAGGCTTATAAATAATGGCCCAGGTCATCTGTGAGAATGATCATACTTCATTTCCCCCATTTTGACAGTCTCTAATTTGTCCCGGCATGCTTTCCCTACTTCAACTAATTCCTTCTTTCTCTAATCATATGCAAATGAGTCTGGTAAGTTGTTACACATCCTGACATTTTTACATTATGGTCCACGTGCATCACTGCTTCTTTCATTTCCTTGGGTTTCTTATACAGCATTGTCTTCTCAGTCCTCACAAACCCAAACTGGCTCTTTCGAAGTACGTACACACATCCAGGACTTCATTCCATCTTCTAGTACAGCAGCACCTTCAGTTACATACTGGAATACGTACTGTGTACATTTATATCATAATCATGGCATTATATTATTATGATGTGTATAGGTAGGTGATATTATCCATGAACACTATTTCTGGCTAAAGAAAGTATTACAAAATTCTTTTTTAAAAGGGGAACATGGGGGGGTCCGATAGGGGTAAGAGCACACACAGTGCATTGCAGAAAACTGAACCAGGAGAACTCAGGAACTAGCCCTGAATCTGGTCAAGAGGAAAAGGGAAATGTTCTTCATTAATGGCACTCTGCTATCTGCTAGATTAGCAAACAGAACTAAGAAACAGCCACCCCCGAAATTGGAAGCAGAAAAGTTAAAGGAAGAGCGGAGAAGTAGCTTATAAGAAACCCAAGGATTTGGCGTGAATATGCAAAACTGACTCCTAGGTAATCCTCCCAGATCCGGTGAAGTGGCAGCCATGGCATCAGGGAGGATTAAGGCGACTAAGACGAAAGATGTGAAGACAGACTCGTTAGAATTTCAATCTTGAAAGGGTGGCGAGAGGCCGACTTTGACTAATAGATTAATTCTTTAAATTAAGTCTATGACCCACATAACACGCTCACCACTAGAGAGAAGCTTAGTTGTACTTAGACTGACCTGTATATGTGCTGACCTTCAGAGGCATAAGAAAAGATGATCAAAAAGGCAGAAAGAATGTAAGGTCAAGAGGCCAAGAGGGTTTAGCTTTAGTAGAATAAAATTCTGTCACTAATAAGTTTCCACTGCCCGCTCTAGGCACACAAATGAGAAAAAACATTCGAGGCACTGAACAGAATGAGGTGGGCCATTGGTTCAACCCATTAACTCTAAGTGGGCTTCATTTTCCTTAAGCCTGGCCGACATCTGAGCCGTGACTCTGGGTTACTTTTAATTAGGTACTTTTAGAACTGAAAACAGTCTAGACTCTGATGTTTGATGTTGAAAGCATGTCATGCTATATTAGTTTGTCCTTTAACTAGAAAAGATAGCTTCTAAAGAACAGCCAAACAATTAAAGAGCTAAACAATTTTCATTCCCACTCTTCATGTCCTGAAGGAGAGCAGCAGTATAAATTCTGGAACATCGAACTCATCCACATCCCCATCCCTCTTTTGTAAAAAGGTCACTGTGAATTCTTAATAAATAAAGCATAAGGCTAGATTTGATTCGTATCAAATTAATCTTAAGTGAAAAACCAGGGAGATCAGATTTGATCAGATTACTTAACAAAGAGAACACATTCTTATCTTTTGCTGAAACTTTAATGAATATTTTTTACTATACCCAAAAGACAAAAAATTATTTTAAAAATCATACCCTCACCATGGTTCACAAGGTTTTCAGATTGAGTCTGAAATCACAATAAACCACATGATGATTTGTTTCAATTTTATTTGCCAGAGCCATTTAGGTTGATAAATTAAAAGGTAAACTCTCATTAACTCACAGGTAAAAATCATGAATGTCTGGACGATAGCTTTGCCTCTATCAGGTTAATATCATCGATAACAAACAACTTAAATTTCTCTTGTCTAAGTAAACCATAAAGCACTCATGGATAGATATTTGTCTTCAACAAACATTTCTGAAGCATATATTTCTCCTGATTTTTCACATTAAAAAAGAAAAGCTGAAAATAATGCTTTATACTGTTGAGCCAGTCTCTGCTGTCCTCTTCCTGTTTATTCAGACTGAGAATGAAAGGTCAGCTTTCCCTTTTCCACTCCAATTTCCAATTTAGCATGCATTAATCTTTCGAATATAAGGTTAAAACACATTTTCTTTTCCAAACTGAAGAAGCTACTGCTATTTTTAAATATTGATTTATCCCCTTCGGTCGCCTCTGAAAAATCCAGGTGCTTAAGTGACTAGCATCAAATAGCCCCCAGGACTCCTGTTTTGTTCCAGACACTGGGAGAAATGGTTGCCACACATTTAAGTCTGAGACTGAGTCTTAAGCAGACAGACAAGAAAATGAGCTAGGTAGCTTCCACAGTCACACTTTGAGCCTGCTCTGGAAAGGCTCTGCAAGTAACCGTACTCCCAAATGGTAAAGTGGGGAGAAAACAGACTTCCAAGTCACACAGACTTGAGCTTCAATTCCAGCCCGGTCACGTATTTCCTACCTCTTTCTCCTGGAATTGAATTTCTTCGCTGGCCATGGGATGATAATGCCTACTTCTCCAAGGGTGGTTGTAAGGACTGAATGGAATAATATAATGTCAAGTGCCTAACTAAGCAGAATTGTAATAAATGTTAATTCCCTGTCTTCCCCTCCCAACTTGGAGATGACTTTGAATTTTAATATACCAAAATGAAAACTCTTCAAATGAAGTGCTTTCATGCAAACCATTAGAAGAAACTTACTGCAATTTCAATCTGTAATACATGTTTGATATTTTAAATGTCTATTTTCTTTAACCTCCAACTCCCTCAATTTTTGGATCCACAGATATTTCATATGTTAATTACTGCCATCTCTTAAAATAAAGAGCACTTTGTACATAATATATTCAACTAGATTTCTATGTATTATATTAAGGTCACTTATGTAAAAATTGAAGGAAATAAAAAGTCACTCTTGGATGACAGTGTGAAATCTTCTGGTTTTACAATCCCTAACTTACTTGAGTTTTGTTTGTTAATCCCTACAAACTTCTTCCAAACTTGTGCATTCTGGCAACCAAATTAATTTCCACACGTCCTAAGAGATAAATGTATGCCAGTCTTATAGTCAGCACTAACTGAACTTGCAGGAGACCCAACACCCTTCTCAGTCTCTGAGATCTGTGAATCTTCCAGGCACAGCAAGAGACAAGGGATGTATTTTCTGGCCCCACCCCCCAGGGGCGAAGCTGATTGGACCAGGGGTGAAATCCACACCAAACTAATTATACTGTCTCTCCTGGGCACTGGAGCAGAGTACTTGTTTGAGTAAACTCAGGATTTTGGTGAGCCATGTGCGAAAAGAATCAGAAAGGCAGTCTTCAGAGAGAAGGGGATGAAGGACTCACACAGAGAGAAGCAAGATAAAGCCAATGTAGCCCAAAACACGAATGCTGTAACAGGTGCATGGTTACTGAGCCTTGCCAGCTCAGTGCCCTTGACCCCTCCCCGAGAAACCCATTCCTTAAGCCCTTCGTAGCTGTGTTTGTTACTCAGAAGTAAAAAAAAATTGGACTAAGACAGGGATAGCTCCACTTACTGTTATTTTCTGACAACATGGCTGGTCGCATTCCTTCAAAATTATTTTCAGTTGTAACAAAAATTGTGTTTTGAAAAAAACTGAGTAGGATTATTACTCAGCAGAAAGAAGAGCGTAAAAAGTGATGCTTATGGGTAGAGATGGTGAGAGTTGTTAAGTTCTAACTAGGAGAGTGAAGCCAGAGTTTTTCATCCATCTGGTCCCATTGGTGGAATATGAAATCTCTAATACGTCAGGACAAGCATTTGTTTTTAATGACACAGAACTGCAGGGGGAAAAAAGTAGTAAGAATAAATACTGTAACTTATTCTTTCATGTAACTTTTGTTTCAGGCACTGGGTGTGGGGCGCCTGGGTGGCTCAGTGGGTTAAGCATCCGACTTTGGCTCAGGCCATGATCTCACAATTCATGGATTAGAGCCCCACGTCGGGCTGTGTGCTGACAGCTCAGAGCCTGGAGCCTGCTTTGGATTCTGTGTCTTCCTCTTCCTCTGCCCTTTCCTTGCTCACATTCTGTCTGTCTCTCTCTCAAAAATAAACATCAAGAAATTTAAAAAAATTTAAAAAAGAACAACAACTATTCAGCAATAAAAACAACCTAATTTTTTTAATGAGCTCAAGTTCCAAATTGATGCTTAACCAGAAAATATGAGTAACCAAGAAACACCTGAAAAGGTGCTGAAAATCATTAGTCATTATGTACGTGCAAATTAACACAATAAGATAATTCTTTATCCTTTCTCTCCATCGGTACATACTTAGGGAGTTTCCAATGGTTCCTCACACAAGTAATGTTATATAAACATTCTTATTGTGAAAATTAATAAAGGAAAACCTTACTAAACTGCAGTGGGCTGGGGAGGCACCTGAGTGGCTCAGTCAGTCAAGCATCGGACTCTTGGTTTTGGGTCAGGCCATGATCTCAAGGTCGTGGGATTGAGCCTTATGTCCAGCTTGCACTGACCGTGAAGCCTGCTTGGGATTCTTTCTCTCCCTCTCTCTCTGCCCCTCCCCTTCTCCCCTCTCTCTCACATGCCCAATCTCTCTCAAAATAAATAAAATAAACTGAAAAAAAAAAAAAACCCGAGAAGGTGGTTGAGAGGCCAAAAGGGGGCAGTGCCACTCCTCATCAACCATAGACCCCAACAGGAAGAAACGTACCTTCTAGATCTCAGTTCAATACCACTTTACTCTTCCAGGTGGAGGAATAATGGTTTTTCTTCTTCCCCCGCAAGAGACCAGCCAATGAGAGATTGTCATGACTCAGCCAATGAGAAGCCACTATACTTGGAAGGCCCATTTTGCTCTATGGAACATCTTGTTTATAACAGCACCTCCCAACTACTCCCTTTCCTCTGTAGGAGTGCTCCCCCTCCTTCCTTCTCTGGATTTCCTATGGTTTTGCCTTAGTTTGCATGGCCCGATTTGCAATTCTCTGCCATTATTCCTCAATATACCCATTTTTGTTGGTAAAACAATTGAGTTTTGTTTTTAAGGTTAACATTGTTCACACATCTCTGCATACATGTAAAAGACTTTACTCAATTTAGTCTTCAAAGCAAAATCACCAGAATGAAGGGTAGATACATTATTTTTACAGAAACTGCCAAATTGCTCCAAAGCCCATAACTTACCGACACTCCCAGGAAGAGTTAAGTGAGTGGAACTGTCTGCCCTTCGCCCAGACGTATGTATATATTTTTTAAAAGTCTTGCTAAATTTCCTTTGGGAAAAAAAAAAAAAAGCCCCACTGAATTTCCTGATATTTAGCAACTGAGTTTGTCTTCTCCTTACTGGCTCTTCACACATCTTTTTCTGTGAATTTACCATTTCAATCATATGCCCTGTTGGTGCTTTTCTTTTTAATTTTATGAGTTAGTTCCTTTTCCACTTTAGAATTCATCTTTAGTCGCTTTTATACATTACCATTGTTTTTTCCTACTCTGTGGCTGGTACTTTGAAAAAATATGATCAACTACCAGAGTATAATTTATATATAAAATTCATTCAGTAAAAAAAAAAAATGAGTATCTTACTCTCTACAGAATAGCTAACACAGCTTTCTGAAGAAAATACCAAGGTGCTGGCAAGGATGTTGAGCAACTGAAATTCTCAAACGCTGCTGGTAGAAATAGTGCGACGTTGTCTTGTAAAGTTAAACATACATTCACCATACAATCCATGGATGCTACCCAAAGAATTTACCCTGAGAAACAAAAACTTACGGTCACACAAAAATCTATAAACAAATGTTTATGGCACCTTATGTATAATCCTCCCAATCTGAAAGTCCAGGTATGTTCTCCAACTGGTGAAAGGAAAAAAACAGTAGTATATTCATACCAAAAACTATCACTCAGCCGTAACAAGGAACCAATTGCTGATGCATGCGGCAATTTGAATGAGTCTGAGAGATATTATGTTAAGTAAAAGGAGCCAGATTCCCAAGATGAAATAGTGTATGATTCCATTTATATGACATACTGGGAAGGGCAAAAGTACAGGGACAGGGAACAGATCAGCGCTTGCCAGAGGCCAGGATGAGGTAACTAGCTGACAACAGACCAAGTGAATCTGGGTGGTGGCAGGTCTGTTCTGTATCTTCGTGACAGGGACTGTGATCCGTTTGTCAAGATTCTGAACTCATTGTACACTAAAACCGGGTGGGGGGGAGGGGTGTCTGTATGCAAATCATATGCAAATGAAACCTTAAGAAACCTAACCAAAAGGGTTTAAAAATTAAATCCATATGACCTGGATTTCCCACTGGACTCCTATTTAGGGATTCTGAGGTGACATCCTATAGGACTGCTAGAGGTGACATGAAGGAGCCCTTTGGGCCGCCTCTGCTAATTAAATCCTTTGACTGAGGTTCCAAAATGGCCCGTCAGGAAAATAAAAGTAACTGGGGGGATAAAAAGCTGTTATACCAACACTTGATTACAGAAAGGCAGAGTAAGCCCTCTGCTCAAAACCTTAAATACAACATTGACGCAGCTATTACTGTATGTAGAAAAATCAAAAACTTGTAATAACGCCTGCATCTGCTCAGCGCTTTGGAGTTTACAAAGCGCTTTCATAGAGGCCATCTCATCTGCATTATTACAAAACACCTGAGAGCAGAGACTACCTCACCAAGGACAACAGAAACTACCTCCCAATGCTCTACAGAGCGGGGTTCCCGGAAGCAGCCAGCCCCAGGGGCCAGTGGGAGATAAGCTCTGAGCAGATGCAAGGTTGTCAACAACCCCCAGACTCCCTTTTCCTCCCATCCTCTGAGCAATGCTTAGCCCAGAGGTAAAAGGAAGTCGGTCCCAGAGAGTAGAATGGACCAGATTTAATGATAAGGCTATGGGGTCTCTGAGCAGATGCAACGCTGGTGGAAGAAAGCAGAGAACACACGTATAGCAGCATTTGCACACATTTGCACTCATTCCTACCCACATGAGAGGAAACAGCAGGCTGTGTCTTTTCTAGGGTCCATTCCATTCTGAAAATATCTCCCTAGAGAGTATTCCTGTAAAATAGCAGTCACATTTTCTTCTTACCCCCGGCGCATCCCCTATTTCCTGAGTCCTGGACCTTTGTTCAGCATGTTCCCTCTTCCTGGGATGTGCATTTACAACCCACTGCCTCCCCCACAGGGCAGTAATTTAAACCCCGCCGTCCTTAAGGACCAGCTGCAGATGTCCCCAACCAGCCAAGCAGAAGTCATCACTCCCTTCTGGTTTCTACTGGATGCTGCTTAGCTTTCTGTTACAGAACCGATCGCAATCTGCCTTATCTCACAGATGTTTGCTCACTTGCGGTCTTATACTCCTCAGGAGTAGAGACCTCGCCTTTTTCAGCTGGGAGCCACCAAAGAGCTAGCAGTGTCCCTTCCTCTATGCACAGTAAGGTCCCAGGGTGTTTGCTGACCTGCATCTGGAATCACGTGTGTCGCACGTTTCCAGAAAGCACCAAGCCAAGAGGGAACACAGAGGCAGACATGGAAAGGCAAAATACTCAAAACAATGAAGCAAAACTATGTTTCCTCCTACATGAGTGAGGGTTCTCCAGAGAAAAAGAAGCAATATCATATTTAATATATATAAAACATATAAATATAAAACATCTTAAATACACACACACACACACACACATAATAACACACATACACACAGGAAGAGAAAGAGCGAGAGGGAGAGAGATTTTAAGGAATTAGCTCACACAATTGTGAAGGCTGGCAAGCTGGAGACCCAGGAAAAAGCTGATGCTAAAGCTTGCGTCTGAAGGGAATCAGAGAGCTGGCCGAAATCTCCTTTCTTTGGGGTGGATCAGTCTTTTTCTCCTAAGGCCTTCAAATAATTGGAAAAGAACCACCCACTTCATAGAGGGTAACATGCTTTACTCAAAGTATACTGATTTAAATGTTCATCTCACCTAAAAAAATACCTCCAAAGAAACATCTAGAATGGTTAGCCAACTAGCCACACTGACGTAGAAAATTAATCCTACCACCCCCTTTTTTCTACATACTCCTCCACACCCCCCTCCTCCCAGTCCTCCTCAGTGCTCCTACGAGAGCGGGAGCCACCGCCTTTAACAAGAAACCGTTTTATTTACGGGAAGCTATACACACTCCCGCTGGATTCTAACTAAATGATAACGTTCCAGAAGCCCAAATGACTAAGGCCGCACAAAACAAGTTATCCAATTATGAAATGTTCACAGGCTCCTTCAAAGTTGCAGATACACCTAAATTGTGCATAAAAATTTATAGTGCTGTTTATGTTAATTTTGTGACACTGCAGTACGTTTTAAAAAGTCACAGAAGCGTTCATTTGAAAATAGCCTTACTCCTAGAACACAACCCAATGTTCTCTTCTCATGCTGCTCTTTCTAAATAAGGTACAAGTGGCCTCAACAGAAAGTGAGGTTTCAATCGATCGAGGAAGAAGAAATTGAAAAGAGAAAAACTGTTGCAACATAAAATACAAGGATTAATCATCTTGAACACTAAAATCCCCCGATGCTCAAAGAAGACATAGTGAGAAACTGGCTTAGCTACTTTAACTAAGAACGTTTAAGATTTTATCCACAAATATTTTGTGACACAGAAGTAGAATCCGGCAGTTTACTACTCTAGCCACCAAATACTGAACTTCCAGCAAAGCATACCCTCACTTCAATCAGGACTTCTCCTGACAGTAAGGACAACCACATTCAAAGTTATTAATTCAGGGGCGCCTGGGTGGCTCAGTTGGTTAAGCGTCCGACTTTGGCTCAGGTCATGATCTCATGGTTTATGGGTTCAACCCCCGCATCGGGCTCTGTGCTGACAGCTCAGAGCCTGGAGCCTGCTTCGGGTTCTGTGTCTCCCTCTCTCTCTGCCCCTCCTCCATCATGCTCTGTTTCTGTCTCAATAATAAATAAACATTAAAAAAATTAAAAAAAACAAAGTTATGAATTCAACAAATATTTACTGAGTGCTTGCTAGGTGTTAGGTACTGTGGACAATATAAAGGTGCCTCCAGGGGAGAAGCCTGGATAAAAGCACAATTGCAAAAGAATGCATCACATGAAACTGCCCTCACCACCCAAGGTCACTCGGGGCGTTGGCAGCTAAATCCAAGTCACTGAGCGTGTTCCCTCCTTCCCAACCTGTGAGCTCTGGCGCATGACACTAAAGACCACTCCTGACATTATACACATCTCTTCCACTGCCTCATGAATCCGCTCCATCTTGGTCTCCTTGTTTTCCTCAGATGTCTTCTCTGCACAGCTCTGTCTACGATGCTGACGGTTCAGGTTCACCTATCTCTGCCCTTCTCACTTGATACAGATACCCACCCCCTGAGGCAAACAAACTCATGCTTCCCCTTGGCTTCACTACCACTGGTTTGCTGATAACTGTTAAAAAATTTTAGGGGCACCCGCGTGGCTCAGTCGGTTAAGTGGCCAACTTCGGCTCAGGTCCTGATCTAGTGGTTCATGGGTTCGAGCCCCGCATCGGGTTCTGTGCTGGCAGCTCAGAGCCTGGAGCCTGCTTCAGATTCTGTGTCTCCCTCTCTCTCTCTGACCCTACCCCGCTCACTCTCTGTCTCTCAAAAACAAATCAACATTAAAAAAAACCTTTTAAATATTTGTTATCTTTTTAAAGTTTATTTATGTATTTTTGACAGAAAGAGAGACAGAGAAAGAACGTGTCTGCAAGCAGGGGAGGGGGCAGAGATGAGACAGAGAGAAAGAATCCCAAACAGGCTCTGCAATGTCAGTGCAGAGCCTGACTCAGGGCTCAAGCCTACGAACCATGAGATCATGACCTGAGCCAAAATCAACAGTCCTATGCTTAACCAACTGAGCCACCCAGACACCCCAACATGTATATCATTTTAAAATTATTTTTCAGGGCACCTGGGTGACTCAATCAGTTAAGCCAACTTCAGCTCAAGTCGTGATCTCACAGTTCGTGGGTTTGAGCCCCTCGCCGGGGTCTGTGCTGACAGCTTGGAGCCTGGAGCCTACTTCGGATTCTGTGTCACCCTCACTGTCCCTCTCCTGCTCATGCTCTGTCTCTCTCTCTCGGTCTCTCAAAAATAAACATTAAAAAATTATTTTTCATGTATGGTCAAAAACACATAACATAAAATTATTTTAAGTCAAGTCCTCTTCTGTGATCCACAACCACAGAGCCAACTGTATACTAGATAACTTGGATGACACCCAAGTGCCTTGATTTTCATGTGCCGCGCATTTAACTCGTCACCCTGTCTACATGACTCGCTTTTCCCTCCCCGACTCCTGTCGTGCTCTAAGGCGCTGGGAACGGAGGTTTTCCACCGTATCAGTGCAAGCCAGAGACCTGGGCTCCATCCTTTATTCCTTTCCACATTCTCAGTCCTTCATCCATTCAAACCGCGAAGCCTTCGACTGGCTTTCAAACCTGACCCTCCTCCTCTGTCTTCTATGAGACCTTAGTTCAGACACATGATCTTAGCTTGAACTACTCTATCAGCCTTCTGACTAATCCCCTAACTCATCCTGGGACTTGCCTTCCTTCAGCTCTTCCTACACACTACAGCCTAATATTGCTGGTCCTCTCCTTACAAATATTGCAGTGGCTCCCCAGTGCCATTAGTATAAAAACTAAGTTCTTTGGAGTTCTATATAAACCTTTTAGTGAGGACGTGGTCACCTAATTCTCAGCACTCTCCCCCGCCAGAACACAAAGTCCTCAGCCCTACTTCACGTCTTATCTCCCTCGGCCCAGCTATCTTCTGCACAAGGTCTAACAAAGACTGAGATCATTCTTCCTCACTACTGAAAAGTACAGGGATACAAGAGTGTACCTAGTGGAACTAGAGTGTACCGAGCCTGGGAGAGGGGTAAGGATCTGAGATACTGAAACAGAAAGCCTCATAGATGTGAACATTAATAAAAGGAAACCTCATTTACAATGGAGTCAGACGTGAAAAAATGCTCACGTCACTCATCATCAGGGAAATACAAATCAAAATCCCACCGAGATACTGCCTCACACCTGTCAGAGTGCCTAACATGAACAACTAGAGCAACAGATGTCGGTGAGGATGCAGAGAAAGAGGGATGCTTTTAAGCCCTGTGGGCGGGAATGCAAATTGGTGCGGCCACTCTGGAAAACAGTGTGGAGGCTCCTCAATAAATTAACACCAGAACTACCCTACGACCCAGCAATCGCACTACTAGGGATTTATCCAAATGATACAAAAATACTGATTTCGAAGGGGCAAATGCACCCAAGGTTATAGCAGTGCTATCAACAATAGCCAAAGTACAGAAAGAGCCCAAATATCCCCTGCTGATAAATGAATAAAGAAGAAATGGTGCATATATACAATTGAACATTACCCAGTGATCAAAAAGAATGAAATCTTGTCATTTGCAACAACATGGATGGAACCAGACGGTATTATGCTAAGCGAAATTAGTTAGAGAAAGTCAGATACCATATGACTTCACTCATATGTGGAATTTAAGAAACAGATGAACATAGGCGATAAGGGGATAAGATAAAAGAGAAGATGAAAACAGACAGGGCGGCAAACCATAAGACCCTCTTAAATACAGAGAACCAACAGGGTTGCTGGAGGGATACTGGGTCCCCTGGGACCCAGTTAGCTGGGGTATGGGCTAAACGGGTGATTGGCATTAGGCAGGGCACTGGGGATGAGCACTGGCTGTTGTCTCTAAGTGACGGATCACTGAATTCTACTCCTGAAGTCATTATTACTCTAGATGTTAGCTAACTTGGATTTCAATTTAAAAGAGAGAGAAAAGAAAGAATGGAGTCGGGAGGCCAGAAGGGGGCGCTCTCATGCGCTATCACTGATGGTCACCTGCAGACTCAAAGGAAGAGACAGACCTCGCAGGCTGATACGTTACTACTCCAAAAGGACGACGACGAAAGGTTTCCCTTCCGCCAGCAACAGCCTGGCCAGTGAGAAACTGCCACAACTCAGGCAATGAGCAGCCACTATAGTCTGACCTCATGTTTACTCCAACGGACTTGTTCATAACAGCCCACTGCCCCATTTCCTCTATAAAAGAGCATTCTTCTCCTTTGTTTTCCAAACTTGCCCATGGCTTTGGTCCAGCTTGCTTGTCCCAAATTGTAATTCTCTGGTATTCCTCAGTAAACCCATTTTTATTGGTAAAACAACTGACAGTATTATTTTTAAGGGTAACATGGATCATATAAACAATTCTTGAGGCACCTGGGTGGCTCAGTCGGTTGGGCATCCGACCTCAGCTCAGGTCATGATCCCACGGTTGTGAGTTTGGGCCCCGCATTGGGCTCTGTGCTGACAGCTTGGAGCCTGGAGCCTGCTTCGGATTCTGTGTCCTTCTCTAGCTCTGCCCCTCCCTCACTCATGCTCTGTCTCTGTCTGTCTCTCTCTCTTTCAAGAATTAAAAAAAAAAAAAAGCCATTAAACAATTCTCCAGTCCAAAGGGGGTAGACCAGTGGTTCTGAAACTACTATCTTCTGTTATACTGTTCGTATGTGTAGTGCATATGAACTCTCATTACATGCAGTGACCCCTGAGGAGGTAAGGGGAGGCTTTGGCCAAGATCATTACAAGTGTCCTTGATGGGGCAGGAGAAAAAAGTAAAGAACCAGCTACAGAGACCCAAACATATCTTCTTGAACTTTTATGCTATGAGTGGGGGGAAGTAAAATTTTTTAAAAAATGGATTTACTAGAGTCCAGTCTTGAAACATACATACTTAGGGGCAAAGAGCCCATGTTGTTTACAACTTGACAAGTTCTTATAAAATCACCAGTGGAAAATGTTTGCCATGGTCACAAATTCAACGACCTACTCAAAGGACACATGAACTTAGCATAATCGTAAGTCCACCTGCGCCCGTGAGGTCACGGAGCAAGCCATGGCCTAATCCAAAGGAGTGGGAACATCCATGGGATACACCCTGCCAGTTGCATAACTGAAGAAAAAGGAATTTATTTAAAAAATACAGCGGAGGGGCACCTGGGTTGCTCAGTGGGTTAAGCTTCTGACTTGGCTCAGGTCATGATCCGGCAGTTCGTGGGTTCGAGCTCTGTGTCAGACAGCTTGGAGCCTGGACTCTGCTTCAGATTCTGTGTCTCCCCCTCTCTCTGCACCCCTCACCTATGCTCTCTCTCTCTTGTTCTCACTCTCAAAAATAAACATTACAAAAATAAATAAATAAAAATAAAAACAATACAGCAGCCCTGCTACAGCGGGATGAAGCCAACAGGCTTACTGTGCGAGGTGAAATACATATGAACGTCTGATGCCGGGTCAGACTCATAAATATGCATTTGAAGAGGTTCTGGACCCTCTGAGAACTAGTTTGCTCTCAAATGCCAAGAGTGGCTAAAATGAAAAAAACAGACACATTTATGGTTGAGATTTTTACTTCAACAAACCCTTAGGTAGAATCCACACTTTGGGGCACCCGAGTGGCTTAGTCGGTTAACCGTCCAACTTCAGCTCAGGTCATGATCTTCTGGTTCGTGAATTCAAGCCCCACTTCAAGCTCTGTGCTGACAGCTTGGAGTCTGGGGTCTTTTTCATATTCTGCGTCTCCCTCTGTCTCTGCTCCTCCCCAACTTGTGCTCTGTCTCTGTCTCTCTCAAAAATAAATAAACTAAGAAAAAAAAAAAGAATGCACATTTGAAGCCGAGATCAACAGTGGCCTCTGCACCAAAGAGAATCCAAACAAGAAATTGTAGCAGTTTATGTAGATAGAACACTCCAGAAATCCAACAGGTTGCTGGGTCTGTGACTATAATGAGAACTTCAAGTGCAAAAATGCAGGAAATGTAGAGACACCTGGGTGGCTCAGTCAGTTAAGCATCTGACTTCAGCTCAGGTTGTGACCTCGTGGTTTGTGAGTTCGAGCCCCATGTCAAGCTATGTGCTGACAGCTTGGAGCCTGGAGCCTGTTTTTGCATTCATTTCGCATCACGGTAAGTTTCCATTTACAAGGAAGGTAAAACAATTCTACACTTCTATGCATCTAATGCATGGCTTCAAAATATATATAAAACAAAAATGGCTGAATGATACTAAGAAACTGAAAACTGCACAGATTAGAACAGATTATTTCAAACCCTCTCTCTCAGGAACTGATCGAGCCAGCAGACAAAAGTAATCTGGTAAAGTTCCACGTACTCTGAATACAATTATCAAGGTTCATCTGTTGGATATACATGGAACATTATTTCATCAAATGAAGAATATTTACAAAAATGGATCACATACTAGGCCCCAAAGTAAGTCTCAACAAACATCAGAAGGACTGAAAATCAAAGCATATTCTATAAGCACTGTAAAATTATGCTAAAAACCAATAAGTGAAACCAAAAACCATCCAAGTTTGCATATCAACAAACACTTCTAAACAACACATAGGGTCAAGGAAGAAATTGCAACAGAAATTAGGAAATGCTTAAATGGAACAAAAACACAACATAGCACGTGGGAGCTGCAGCTAAAGCAAAGCTTAGAGAAAAACTTATAACCTTCAGTGCTTACATTAAAAAAGAAAGGCCAGGGGGGACTTGGCTGGCTCAGCCAGTGGAGAGTGTGGCTCCTGATCTCAGGGTCGAGTTCAAGCCCCACCCTGGGTGTGGAGCCTACTTAAAAATTTAAAAAAAAATTTTTTTAAGTAAAAGAAAGGTCAAAAAAATAGACTAGGCATTGAAAGTAGTAAGCCAGAAAACAAACCTGACATAACACAAAATTTTAAAGCACAAATATAGAAATAATAAAGAACACAAATGAATGAAATAGAAATCAAGAAAATCAAAGTTGGGCTGTTGGGGGCCAGTGGCGGTTAGCTGAAAAACAGGGACAACCTTCTGGCAAAAAGAGAGTTAGCAGGAAGAATTGGGAATAAAAGTGAACGTGACATATGCTGAGGAAACAGACATGTGGAAGCCCGCATTGACGAGACTTCTCTAGGACGCAATGAGGCAACATAACAATCAAAACGAAAACCGCCTACCTTGTTTGATGTAGCCATTCCACCTCTTGGACTGTTGTCTCACAAAGCGGCCCACAAATGTATGTCCGAGACAGTTTGCAACAGATTTATTTTTTTCCCCATCCATCCTCTGCAATAGATTTAATTAGAGCCTAGATCTAATCCAAATGCCCTTATTAGTAGGAGACTAAGTAGCAAATAGTAGGACACTATTTAGAATTAAACTCTAGAACAGCCACATGATGGGTTACTATGAAATTATTAAGCATAGGAAGGTAACAAGCCACACACAATGGAGAATGCTCATAGAAGCATTATTCACGATAGCCAAAAAGTGGAAGCAACCCAAATACTCATCAATGGATGAATGTACAAAAAATTTTGGAATATCTACACAATGAGATGTTATTCAGTCATAGAAGGAATTAACTACCGATTATTGGTATAGAACATAAAGGAAGCTGGATATTGTTGTCTTAAGTGAAAGAAGCTATATACAATATGCTATATATCTTGTATGGTTCTAGTTATATGAAATGTTCAGAATAAGCAAATCCACAGAGACAGCAGACTAGTGACTGCCAAGGACGGGGGAGAGGGGAGGTGTGAAGTCTCTGCTAATGGATACAGGGTCTCTTCTGATGGAAAAGTTCTGTAATGAGTGGTAATGGTTGAACAATTTTATGACCAAAGCAAAAAAACAAAAACAAAAACTGAACTGTACACTTGAAAAGGGTGAGTTTTATGGTATGTGAATTTTATCTCAATGTTTAAAAATTACATAGGGTAGGTATTTAGGCCCAGACATGGAAAGATCTGTGACATGAATTAAATTTTGTTTAAAAGAGCAGTTTCTATCATTGTTCTCATTTGTATTTAAAAGAAGATGGATGTATGTATTTTTATTTGCATAGAAAACATCTGTAAGCATACAGACAAAAATAAGAAACTAGCAATGTCTGCCAGTAGAAATTAAACCACATGCACATCGTGTTATAGGGGAAATCTCCAGCAGACAGGCTAAACCTGGCACCCTGCTTCAATTCCCCCAGCCCAGGAGCTGTGCACTACCGTGTTAGTCCTCTACACCCTTCCAATGAAATATCATTTTGGTGATGCCTAATGTAATGTAATACAATCCTAATAATGAGAATGTTACTCCGCGACGGTAGCCTTTTTAAAAAAAATGTTAGATGTGACACTTAAGTACTCTAAAAATAAAGAACTAGGGGCACCTGGGTGGCTCAGTCGGTTAAGCTTCTGACTTCGGCTCAGGTCATGATTTCATGGTCTGAGTTCAAGCCCCACATCACGCTCTGTGCTAACAGCTCCGAGCCTGGAGCCCGCTTCGGAGTCTGTGTCTCCCTCTCTCTATCTGCCTCTTCCCTGCTCATGCTCTGTCTCTCTCTTCCTCAAAAATACATAAATGTTTAAAAACTTTTTAAATAAAAGAAAATAAAAATAAACTAAAAATCAAGAAAATAAAGGACTTCTCCTTTGTCAAATAAGGAAGATAAAATATGTAAACTATACTTATGTCTCCCAAGTTCAAGCATCAGTTGAAATAACTGAAATAATAAAATCTCAGAGTCCAAAGACAACTTAAAAGATCATCTGGATCCCATCACCAAACAATGCTGAACTCTCCTCTAAACTATCGCCCCTGTCAAGAGGTCAACGAGCCTTTCCTTAATCACGTTCAGTGACAGGAAGTCCTTGTACCCCGAGGTGGCTCATTCCATTGTTCTACAGCTTTATTCATCTCTCTTGCCTTGAGGAGATGTCTACCTCTTAGAGCTTCCTACTGAATATAATCATATGTATACATGTATAAATAGTTACACACACATACATATGTATATATATCTTACATGTGTGTACATTTTATACCCTTTTTGTCGATTTACAGGCTTACCTCAGAGGTACTGCAGGTGTGGGTACCAGACCACCGCAATAACGTATCACAATAAAGAAAGTTAAATGAATTTTTTATTTCCAGTGACTATCAAACTTATGCTTAAAAAAAAAGTTCTTTATACTATGTTGGAGTCTGTTAAGTGCGCGATAGCATTAGGTCTGAAAAAGCAATGTACATATCTTATTTAAAAATACTTTATTAGCTGGGCGCCTGAGTGGCTCAGTCGGTTAAGCGTCTGGCTTCAGCCCAGGTCGTGATCTCACAGTTTATGAGTTCGAGCTCTGCATCAGGCTCCCGCTGTCAGCCCAGAGATCGCTTTGGCCCTCTATCCCCACCTCTCTCTACCCCTTTCCTGCTCATATGCGTGTTCTCTCTCAAAAATAATAGTGTCTGAACACTTTCCAAATTTGGCCAAAGAAATAAGCTTACACATTCATGAGGTTGTGTGAACCCCAAATTGGGTAAACCTGAAGAAACCTATTCTATTTTTTTTTAATTTTTTTCTGTTTTTTATTTATTTTTGAGAGACAGAGAGAGACAGCACGAGCAGGGGAGGGTCAGAGAGAGAGGGAGACAGAATCTGAAGCAGGCTCCAGACTCTGAGCTAGCTGTCAGCACAGAGCCAGACGCAGGGCTCGAACCCACGAACCGTGAGATCATGACCTGAGCTGAAGCCAGGCGCTTAAGTGACTGAGCCACCCAGGTGTCCTTGAAGAAACCTATTCTAATATTCATTATGGTCATACTCTGATGAAGAAAAATATCCTTAAATCAGAGAGAGACAGAGAAATGCCACCTTACCTACAGGGGAAAACGATTCCCATGACAGATTTTTCATCAGCAAATCATGGAGGCCATAAGGAAGGGCACACAAGATTTTCCGAACGTGGAAAGAAAGGAATTGTCATCCCAGAATCTGATAGCCAGCAGAAATATCCTTCAGGAATGAAGGGGAAATCAATGTATTCTCAGATGAGGGATAACGAAGAATTTGTTGCCTGAAGACCTACTCTAAAAGAAAGGCTAACAGAAGTGCTCTAAACTGAAAGGAAATGATAAAATAAGAAATCTCGCAATATCAGGAAGAAAGAAAGAACACAGTAAGAAAAAGATGGGTAAATACAATAGACCTTCCTTCCTTCCTTATCCTCTTGAGTTGTCTAAATTGTGTTTGGGGTGATGGAATAGTTCTAGATCTTGATGTAGAGATGGCTACATGATGTAGAATGTGACAAAATGGTGTAAAATTACAAAGCACATTGTATCAATGTCAATTTCTAGGACTTGCGACAGTTACCTTGGGGAAAACAAGGTGAAGGACACACGCTTGCTTGCTTTCTGTGCTGTCTCTGCAAGTGACTGTGAATCAGTAATTATTTCAAAACAAGGTTTTTTAGAAGTCTAATTGTACTAGGTTATTTCCTAAGTCATACTGAGGTAATTTAAAACAAATCAAATCAATAAGAGTTAAAGGCAAAGTCATTCAAAGTCTGGGGGTTAATTTTTATCATTTTCTTTAGTTACTGCCCAAGTAGTTGACAACAGTAGCCTCTTCTTTGAGAACCATTAAATTGCTGAGGTTGTCAGTTACTTATTCTTTTGATATTTTTTCTTCTATAGATGTTTGCTTAAAATAGCTGGAACAAAACTGAAACTAACAGTCAATGTTCCTTTGAAAATCTAATTATACGATTTATATAAAATAATAATGGGTAGCGTTCACTGAATCTTACAATATTCTGGGTATTGTGCTAAACACTCACACCATAATTTTATTTAATTCCTATCGAATTTCTTGTTTTCTCCATTTGAGATGAGGTAACCTTGACTCAATGAAATTAAGTAACTGACTTATTAACATACAAGTGGCAAGTGGCAGACTGATTTTAAGTCAGGCTTGGAGCCGAGGCTCTCAACCACGGCTATACTATGTAAACTCTTAAGTTCGTCTTGTTTCGTTTTGTTTCATTTAGTTATTCTGAGACAGAGAGCCACTGCTTATATAAAACTCTTAAGTTTTTTTTGTTTCATTTTGTTTCATTTAGTTATTCTGAGAGAGAGAGCGCGGGTGCGCACGCGCACACACTGTCTTAAGTTTGTTTTATTTCATTTTGTGTCATTTAGTTATTCTGAGAGCGCGCGCGCGGGGGAGTGCTTGTGCGTGGGTGGGGGAGGGGCAGAGGGAGACTCCCAAGCAGGCTCCCGGAGCTGTCAGCGCAGAGCCCAACAAGGGGTTCCATCCCATGAATTGGACACCCAACCAACAGTCAGCCAGGCACTCCTGCTGTATAAACTCTTACATCCACAATGCTCATGCTGTCTCTCTCTCTCAAAAATAAATAAAGCAGTAAAAAAAAAATAAAAAAAGAAACACACTCATCCCTGACCATACAAATGCTTTTCATTTTCAGATCAAGTTTAATTTAGTGCATATCTCTGGTTATCGTTCTCTCTTTGCCTCTGTTTTGTACCAAAACACATTTTACTTTTCTAAAGAAAACTTTTTTAAACAAAATGGCTTCCAAGTGCATTGAGAGGGTCCATGCCACTTCCGGTTCACTGGCTGCCTTGGCAAAAAACCCAGAAAGGCTGCGGGCTGCAGCCGCTACCGTATTCTCGGTTACTGCCAGAATTTGTACAGTTTATTAGCATAACGTGAGCCTTTATACAATTATCTAACAGTACATCAGGACGAATATGTGCACTTTACTAATATTACAAGCTTGCTGCTTGGGCTTCCATTTTTTTTCATGAAGAAAAAAGCTGGCATGTTCATTATCATGGGAATTCATAGTGTTTCATGTTTTCACCATTGAGCAAAAACTTTAGAATTTATTCAGTTTGTATTATTTAATTGGCTTATTAGACAATGTTCCAGTTTCATGATCCATTGAGCCATCAGCTCGGCCCACCTATCAGTCAAATAAAACATGCAAAAATTGTTGTCATTGTATCACTCACGTAACTCAAAAACTGGTGGTGGTTTCCGTCTGCAGCACGATACTCAGGTACCTCTGCTTTCTGGCTCTATTTTTCTCCTTTCTTTCTTACTACTAGTGCACTTTTATTCATATGTTCCCTATATCTGGGATATCTTCTCGTATCCAAATCCTTTCCAGCCATCAAGGCTCACGTCAAAAACTATGTCAGTGGTTGGGGCACCTGGGTGGCTCAGTCAGTTAAACATCTGACACTTGATTTTGGCTCAGGTCAGGATCTCACAGTACGTGGGTTCAAGCCCTGCATCGGGCTCTATGCTGACACTGCAGAGCCTGCTTGGGATTGTCTCTTTTCCTCTCTCTCTGCCCCTGCCCCACCTCGAAATAAATAAAAACTTAAAAAAACAACAACAACAACAACAACTGAATTTGTGGTTGAACCTACCTTGACTAATCCAGTCTTTTCTACTCCTTTTTTCTCAACCATCTTTTTCATCTCTGTACATCTTATCTGTCCAATGACATTGCATGCTCATTGAACACAGAAGCTCATGAGCAAGTTAATTAAACTTCTTCCTCTCCATGATATTTTATATCTTTTTTAAACTAGAAGGGTTGGATTAAATGATACATAAGGGCTCCCCCCGCTTCAAATTTTACACATCTCTTTCTTACATCTTCTATAATGTGCATATTTTAGTCATCTGATAAATGTTTCAAACTGTCTATCTGATTTTACCAATGCATCCTATAAACTCACCCGGCCCTGGCTACTAGGAAATAGTCTAAGTATGGCAATTTCCAAATGGCAAAAGGGCTGGTGGCTTAATCAAGCACCACAATCAGTAAGCTAAACCTGCACTCATTCACTTTCTCACTCGACGAACCCCAGCTGAACATCGGGGTCAGGTATCGTAGCAGACCACACAGAGGTGACTGACCCGGCCCTTGCCCCCAAGGAACTCACAG
The DNA here is from genome assembly GCF_006229205.1 of Suricata suricatta. NCBI lineage: Eukaryota > Metazoa > Chordata > Mammalia > Carnivora > Herpestidae > Suricata > Suricata suricatta. The sequence continues at coordinate 81,480,591 of NC_043717.1, forward strand.
TCCGGTGGGAGACACAGAGAGGGAGAAGCGCCCACCGTAAGGAAGACCGCTGGCGAGAAGCACCAACGACACGATAAAACTGTGTGACGGAAACAGCCAGCAGCAGCTGTGAAGCACAGGAAGCTCAAGGACACAGTCCCAGGACGGGGGACAATGAAACCCCTGAAGGACGAGAGGTGCCCGTCACTTCAGGAAAAGCAGCAAGTAATGAAGTGTGAGCATAAGAGAACATGGACAGTTTGCAGACATGCAACTTGGAATGTGGCTTTAGAAGGAGTGAGAGAGAAGCCAGAGGGACAGGCAGGAGCCCAGACCATGACGGGCTTGTCTGGCATGCTGACAAGTTTGTAATATGTCCAGACAAGTCCTAAAATGTGACATCAGTAATAGTGTACGGCAGAGACTATGCATTGTCCCCCAATGTCTGTTCTTCCCTTCCAATGAACGAATAATAATTTTACCAGGCGCATGGCCACATAGTTAAGGGCCGCATCTTCCAGCCTCCCTTATAGCGGTGTCGCCATAGGTCTGAGGTCCGGCCAGTGGGACATGTGCCCAACTGATGCTCACAACTGTTAAGTTATATCCTTAAATGGAAGGAGTGTCCCCCCTCCTGCCCTCCTGCCTTCTCTTTGGTTAAAATAAGAACGGGATAGCGGTGGGGCGCCTGGGTGCCTCAGTCAGCTAAGCATCCAGCTTTGGGTCAGGTCATGATCTCACGGTTCTTGGGTCCGAGCCCCCATGGTGCTCTGTGCTGCCAGCTCAGAGCCTGGCGTCTGCTTCTGATTCCGTGTCTCCCTCTCTCTCTGCCCGTCCCCTGCTCATGCTCTCTCTCTCTCTCTGTATCTCTCTCTCTCAAAAATAAATAAACATTAAAATACAAAGAATGGGATAGTGAGTTAGAGAAAGCTAAAATCACAAGACGAAGGTGTTTTCTGAGGACCACAGAATGAGATGGAAGGAGCCCGCATACCTAGTAATCAAGGAGGTGCTGTCCACCCTTGAACTGCTATGAAGTAAGAACGAACACTTGCTTAAGGGACTATTATTTCAAGGCCTCTATTACAGCAAGTTAACCTCTCTCTCCACGAATATACAGTGACATTTAAAACCGGATCCGAAGGACTCAAGAGCTGCTCATACTTTCCAATAAAACCAGACGGTAAAAAAAAACAGTCCTAAAAATAAATACGTAATAAAAAACCAAAGAAGTTCTAGAATCCACATCTTTCAAGTTTTAGTGACCATGTGCAGGTAATCAGAATGTCATTATGTTCAAACAATGCTAAGTCGTAAACGTGAATAGAAGGCAAAAATGGGTTGTCGACATGAATGACTTACATACTGTGGTTAAGAGAGCAGAGCAATGGCCTCAGGTTCATTTACGGTCCTAAAATTATTATTCTGTTATTCAGAATCGGTTTTTTAAATGGATAGAAAAGTTTTCATTAACGAAGATAACACAGGAAAGGAAGGAGATCGGCACCTACATTTCCCGATCCCCGCCATACTGAAAATTACTCTCCTGGTCAGGCGCCTAGTATCTTTCAATAACTACACACCTAGGAAACGACCGCATGTTAATGGGGTCGGATTCTTTTAAAGGGGTTCTGGTAACTAAAACTCCAAACTCAAACCAGCAAACCAAAATCTTCAGAAGCCACAGGTCTAACCAAAGAGCGGGAATGTCAGACAAATTCTAAGACTTTAGGACCTACGGAGGTAACATTTTTAAAACAGGCAGGGACACCACGTGCCTGTCACAAGGTACCATGTCATGGAAATTACCTCTTCCTATACAAGTCCCTTGGCAGTGTGTATTTCCACTAAGCACGCTTCTCCAGTTGAAAATTAAATGATGACGGTCACAGTGTGATCTGATCACGTCCGCGGAGTTACTGGAAAGGAATGCAGGGAACAACCGAGAAAGTACTTGGGCACACAGGAATTAAACAAGGGTTTAAAACTAAGGGCAGTGCTTCAGCCTGATGGAGCTGGAGACCAATTTTCCTTTTCCTCCTTAGAGTTACGACTCCAAACACAGAGTGCCAAGAGAGACTCACTCATCTTATAAGGCCTTTCCACAGCATTTCAGAAGAACAAAGAAAATGAACAGGATACAGTGACTGCCTCGGGGAATCAAAGTAGGCTTTTGCCTTGTTCACCACTGCATTCCCCAGCGCACGGGTAAGAAGGCGCTCACTAATTTTTCTTCAATGAATGTATGTGAAATCACTCATTTCCTCTCATCAGAGAGTGCTGCCCTATATAGGAAGGCTAATTAAAGCCAATGAGTCTCCTTTTGGGCAGAGAAAGCAGATTCATCTTTATAGCAGGTAGATGGACCTAACCCTCACGTAGAGTCACTTAGAGCCATTCTAAACTATTAAGGAGTCTACACCATGTCTGGCACTAAATTAAGCAGAAAATCAAACTACTGTGAAGTTTATGAGTACATCATAATGGGTTCATTTTTTAAGATCAGTGAATGATATCTCAAAAGTCACAGAACACTGAATGTTCACATTACTCTAAATCCTCTTTTCTAAATGGCTGATCCTTTCTCATTCACAATGGCCCTCTTAAACCGGACCAGTTTGGCTTGCCTTCAATCAGCAGATTCCTGACCCCTTTCCATATGGCCCACTACCTTAATGGCTTAATAAACAAAATTAGCAATGAAAGCAGGCAGCATCCTAATATAGACACCAAAACTCCTAAATCACGCAAGCATCCTTTTTTTTTCCCCCCTTTTAACCACACAGCAGTTCCCATCCTAACTCCGGGCGATGTGAGCTATTAATCTTCATGATAAGGATGTGCTTCCACCTAATTAACATAATGGTATACAGCACTTAGTTTTCTCTTTCCAGTGACAGCAGTGCCACCTTATCTAGTTCTTTTTTTTTATGTTTATTTATTTATTTCGAGACAGGGAGAGAGCGCTCGAAGGAGAGAGGCAGAGAAAGAGAGGGAGAGAATTCCAAGCAGACGCAGGGCTCGATCCCACGACCATGAGATCATGACCTGAGCTGAAACCAAGAGCCAGCGGCTTAACCGACTGAGCCAGCCAGGCGCCTGCCCCGTCCTTGTCCAGTGCTCTCCTACCCTCCAGCTGCAGGATCAGGACATCATGGTTCCACATGATGAACAGGGAACCCACTGAGGCAAGTGAGAAATACACGCAGGGAAGACGGCAGTAGGAGGATTGTGAGCGCACCTCCCCCACAGACACACCAAGGCTGCAACTCGGTAAGATGTGCCAAACGCAGAAACTGACCCGAAGACTACACGAACTGCTCTCCCACAGCCGGGGATTTGGGGGAAAGACACACTGAAAAGAGTGGGAAGAACAAACCCCTGGCACTTCGACCCAGAAGTGGAAGGGATCCCGCAGGATGGGAGGCCCTGCCTGAGGAAAAAAGGACCAGGCCCCAGACTGGGCACCCCACCCCAAGGACCTGCACTGGGAAGACAAGTCCCCCCCAAATGTCTGGCTTTGAAAACCAGTGGGGTTTAACCCTAAGGAAGTCGGAGGGCTATAGGAAACTGATACTCATCTCTCAAAGGGTCACCGTAAGGAGCCCTTGGGTGGCTCAGTCGGTTAAGTGTCCAACTTCAGCTCAGGGCATAATCTCACGGTTCCTGGGTTCGAGCCCCATGTCAGGCTCTGTGCTGATGGCTTGGAGCCTGAAGCCTGCTTCGGATTCTGTGTCTCCTTCTCTCTGTGCCCCTCCCCTGCTCATGCTCTGTGTCTCTCTCTCTCTTTCCAAAAAATAAATAAACACTAAAAAATATTTTTTAAAGAAGGCTTTCAGTGCATTTCCCCCTATAGGACCCAGGAAGTTGGTTTAATTGAAAGGCACTCTCTATCTGCCAATACCACCACTCTCCTGGTCTCCGTATGTGGCCCAGGCCCAACCCACTCAACCCACCCATCCTGGCAGACGCAGATACAGAGCACCTCCTACCCGCCACATCTGTCAAGCTGTCTCACTTAAGACGGGCATCCCCCTCAAAGTGACAGTCAGCTCCAGGACTCTGGTCCTGGAAAGGCAGGAGGGACCAGCCCCACCCATCAGCAAGCCCATAGCAGCCACCACCCACAAATAACAGGGGAAGAGGGAGGAGCCAAAGGTAGAAAATTGGATCTACAAAAATTAGTTTAGAGATAAGCAAAATAAGGGGCATCTGGGTGGCTCGGTCAGGTAAGCGTCCAACAATCTCTTCAATAAACAGTGCTGTGAAAACTGAACAGCTACATGCAAAAGAATGAAACCAGACCCAAACTAGACCCCTTTTTTATGCCATATACAACCATAAACTCAAAATGGACTAAAGACCTAAACGTAAGACCTGACACCACAAATCTCCTAAAAGAAAACACAAGTAGCAAACTCTTGGACATCCGCCTTAGCACTGTTTTTCTGTTTTTCCCACTGCTGGTGGGGATGCAGACTGGTGCAGCCACTGTGGAAAACAGTACGGAGGCTCCTCAAACAATTAAAAATAGAAATGCCACACAATCCAGTTAATCCCTCCTCAGGTCACGAAGAAAACCAAAACACTCATTCAAAAAGATTTCTGTATCTCTGTGTTTATTGTAGTACTGTTTGCTGTAGCCACGATACGGAAGCATCCTAGATGAATGGGTACGGATGGTGTAGAGTGTGTGTGTGTGAGTGTGTGTTGAAATATTACTCGGCCATAAAAAAGAATGGAATCTTGCCATCTGTGCCAACATGGATGGACCTAGAGGGTATTATGTTAAGTGAAGTAAGTCACACTGAGAAAGGCAAATACCATATGATTTTTATTTATACAAGGAATCTAAAACAAAACAAACAAACAAAACAGAAACAGACTCACAAACAGAACAATCTGGTGATTGCCAAAGCACAGGGATTTGAGGGGATGGGCAAAAGAGGTGAAGGGCATTAAAAGGTACAGACTTCTATTTATCAATAAGCCACAGGGATGTAAAGTACAGCATAGGGAATACAGTCAATGGTATTGTAATAATTTTGTATGGTGACAGGGGGTAACGACACTGGTCTTGGTGAGAATTTCTTAATGTATACGATCGTTAAATCACTATGTTGCACACCTGAAACTAATATATTGTATGTCAACTATATTTCAGTTATATATATCACTATACTTCATATATATATAATACACACACACACATATATATATATATTCACACACACACACACACACACACACACACACACACACACCCTTAACATTTACAGAAAATCATTTTGAGTCAATCAAGTCACTTCAACTTCAAATGAAACCAGTTTGGCCCCTAAGAATAAACTCAATCCAAGTATATAATAAGCATGAAAAAGTACTGAGGAAGCATAAAATAATATTTCAAAATCATTCTGAAAGAAAAAGTAGGTGAAATAAGAAGTACCAAGAGACCAATCCAAGAGTAACTCATTTAAAAAGACACCTACTTGGCGCCTGGGTGGCTGAGTCAGTTAGCATCTGACTTTGGCTCAGGTCATGATCTCATGGCTCGTGAGCTCAAGCCCTGTGTCAGGCTCTGTGCTGACAGCTCACAGCCTGGAGCCTGCTTCAGATTCTGTGTCTCCCTCCCTCTCTATTCCTCCATCCCCTCCCAATATAAATAAATAAAAAATAAAAAAATTAAAAAGACACCTACGTTCTTCAAGATCAAATTATGTCCAAAGATTTTTTTGTTTATTTATTTATTGGGGGGGGGGGAGAATGTGAGCAGTGGAGAGGCAGAGGGAGAGGGAAAGAGAGAATCTCAAGCAGGCTCCAGGCTGTCAGCACAGAGCCTGATGAGGGCTCATTCCCACAAACCGTGAGATCATGACCTGAGACAAAACCAAGAGTTCTGACGTTTAAGTGATTGAGCCACCCAGGCACCTGTCAAAATTTTTTTTAATGTTTACTTTTTTTTTAATTTTTTAATTTATTTTTGAGAGAGAGGGAGGGAGAGAGGCAGTGTAAGCAGGGGAGTGTCAGAGAGAGAGGGAGACACAGAATCTGAAACAGGCTCCAGGCTCTGAGCTAGCTGTCAGCACAGAGCCTGAGGTGGGGCTCGAACCCACAAACCAAGAGATCATGACCTGAGGTGAAGTTGGATGCTCAACCGACGGAGCCACCCACGCATCCCTAGCAGTTTTGTTTTCAAATACAAATCTGGCTGAGTTAGGGAGTACTAATATCCATGTTTGTAATAAGTACATAATGGGCAAATCACCATGGATTCGGCATTCAGAGTCAGATAAGTACAGAATCCCATAGAAGACTAGTCAACAATCAAAATGAAATGAGAAGAAGGCATCCCGTGGCAGTTTGGAGCTATACTGCAAACAGCAGCACGAGATTGGAGCTATGCTGAGCTGGGTCTCCGAACAGTTTTGCCAGAAAAGCAGTAGTATCAACGGGCACACTACTTCCATTCCCTTCTTCACTATGTTTGTTTCAAAACACCTATTTCTCTTTTGGGGGTGATGAAAGTGTTCTAAAATTGATTGTGGTAATGGTTGCCCAACTCTGTGAAGATACTAAAAACCACTGAACTGTACACTTTAGATGGCTGAATGGTAGGGCAGTTGAATTAGAGCTCCATAAAGTCGGTACATGCTTCTAAGAACATGTTTGTGGAGCCTGATACTGCACAGAACAGCTGTGACCGGATGTGGACATAAAGGATTCTCAATGTGATTTATCCTTGCCATTTTTTTCCAATTCAAAAGGCACACACACACACACACGCCTGTGCACACACATGTAACACACATATATGCACCCAGCTTTGGGCATTAAAACATCCAGAAAGCTTTCTTTGCTCTTCAATAAGACCCACTTCTAAAGCACCTTATTCAAAGTACCTCGCCAACTTTAACGCCTTACTCTGATATTTCCTCTTTATTTCTCCAGCATGTTCTCTAGCGTGCCTGGTTTAGGTGTCCAGGCTCTCATGTAACATCCCTCGTCAGTCAGAGATAGAATAAAAAGGAAGTTATTGTGGTTAAAAAACGCAGACTCTAAAACTAGGCTGCCTAGTTTTTAATGCTAGCTCTTTGGGGGAAGGTAGCTAACTTTTCTGTGCCTCAGTTTTCTCATCTGTAAAATGGGGATAAAAGCAGTCCCTACCTCCATAGCAATGCTACGTGGTTTGAATGCACTCATGCATCTAAAGCACGAACAACGGTGCCATGCCCATGGTGGCTGCTAATAATTTAGTAACTACTTCTTCATCATCAGTATTAGCATCGGCTCGTATCAAGTTGCTCTGTGTTCTCGCTTGCCCCTGCTGGACTGTAAGATATTTCAGGGCAGTGGATGTATTTTCTCCCTCCGAGTAGAATGCTTGGCATAATTACTTAACAAATGCTTGCTCGTGAATGTTTAAATAAGACATCTATATGCTGTCAGGTGAAAGACGAGAAACAGGAAAGAATCCTTTGGGCTAACAAGTTCGTTCATTCGTTGGTTCATTCATTAGTTAGTTACTGGGACAGAGTGCAAGTGAGCGAGGAGCAGAGAGGGAGAGAGAAAGAATCCCACAAGGAACAGAGGAAGAGAGAGTGGGAGGGAGACAGGGGGAGGGGGAGAGAGAGAAGTGGGGTTCACCCAAAGCAGGGCTGGAACTCATGAACCGTGAGATCATGACCTGAGCCTAAGTCACATGCTTAACCAATTGAGCCATCCAGGAGCCCCTCTCAGACGATGGGACCTTCTGCAACTGGTTCTTCATGGTGCATACTTTACTGAAGGAAATAATAATTAATCATGCTTCCAAAGAAGGTCGCTCTATAAGTAGATGACATTATCCGTAACATTTGAGCTTATTACTGGTTTTGAATGTTGTCTTTTCATGTTCAGATACGGTGGTGATCCTGATGCCTATCTGTAAATGCAGGTAACACTGCTAATACATAATAGATCTCGTTACTATGGCGAGCTAGGCTTTTCAAGTGTATTTGAATATACATTATCATAACAATCATCATGAAATATATAGTCAATATATAGTGATTTGGGCAATGCCTTTCCTGATTTATTCCCTTCTGGACATCCATGGCATTCCGTAACCAAGTTGGCTACCCAAGGATTGACGGTTTCGTCATCTGTCTGACACGGGAAACGAGGAACACTGGAACCGGGGAACGCAGGGACACTACCTTCACGTGCTTCCACCCAAAAGGTTATATAAGCCCTCCGACACCGGAAGCTGCTCTCAATAATCTACTCAGACTTATCCCCTCATTGATCTATGCTGCCACTAAACTTTTATCATCTCTAAGGTATCATTTGATTTGTTGCTAGAGTAACTACAACAAAAGCTTAAGAAAACCATAACCATTCAAAACCTACAGAAGGCATTATTCAAAAGGAGTAACCCTCCTCCCAGTGACTTAACTCTTATGAATATTTCAATATTTTCTTCTGTGGGGACTTCAAATCTGGAATAGAGACAAACCAAGAAAATATATGACCTCTTTGATTATCAGAACACCAAAAGTTTTCACGTTTAAAGCACAACATTGTTTACTGAATACATTTTCTTGCATCTCCTTTTCCCTTTGAAATGAAGAGTAAACTTTTAAATCCTATTAAGCTAACTATTTATCATATTTAAATATATATTAGCCCAATCATATTAAGAAATTGACATTCTCCTTGCATTCAATGGGATGCCATCTTTGAATAGGTAATAAACCAGGCATTTACCTTGAACCTTCTCGACTGCCGGAAAACTACTGCTACTTCTAACTGGTCAATTCACTATTTAAAAGATGTATATTTGAAAAGTATCACTCCCACTGGGATTAAGGTAATATAAAGGAAAGATACAGTTTTTCCTTACATTTCTGGTTCATACATAAATGGCAAATCTCCTATGGCATGCCACAAGTTTTAACTAGTTAAGCCATTAATCTGTTGAAAGAATAAATAATAAGAATATCTACTATGAGGGCACCTGGGTGCCTCAGTTAGTTAAGCCGTTAACCGTCCAACTCTCGGTTTTGGCTGAGGTCATGATCCCATTGTCGTGGGATCTAGCCCCGTGTCAGGCTCTGTGCTAACAATGTGGAGCCTGCTTGATATTCTCTCTCTCCCTCTCTCTCTGCCCCTCCCCTGCTCACTGCCTCTCTGTCAAAATAAAGAAATAAAGAAATAAAAAATAAGTTTTAAAAGATAAAATTAAATTTAACAAAAGAATATCTACTATATAGCTTGAATTATGCTTAGGACTTTATATGCATCAGCTCATGAATCCTTAAAACGATTGGAGGAGACATTTACAAAGGAGGCCAACATGGCTCAGAGGGATGAAGGGGGCTGCCCCAAATTGACACTGACAAGAAGAGGCAGAGTCAGGATTTGAACCCAAGCCTGTGATTCCAGGGTTCAAGATCTTAGCCATCAATCTCTACTACCTTCCCACTGAGATCCATTAAGTAGTAGAACAGAAAACATTGTTGACATGAAGTTCTGGAGAAAAGAATGGCCCACTTCTATAAAATGGGACCAAGAAGCCAAACTCTACAACTCTATTATCCCCTTTTACTGAAAGGACTACCAAAGCACTTGACACACAGAATATAACGACCATCCCTTAATCACCCCTCTACACCCATGTCCTTTGGAACTCGGGGCAGTAACACAACAATATGACAATGGCAGGCCCTGCGGGCCAGCAACCATGAAAGTGGGACGGCAATAATCACAATCAGTGGAAAGATTCCACATTCGCCTTACTCCAGTGCTGCTCACTGCTTTTCTTCACTTGCCTTTCTCTTCTTCATCTTTGTCACTTGGAGCAAATCAAATCATTTGCTTGGTAACAGGCATCCCTCCCGTGCATTGCTCACCCCTTTGCAAAACCATCTAAAACTCTAGAAACCTTGTTACCCTCCAAACACGTGAACCTCGACAACTTTGCTCTAGTCGTAAACACTGCAGTAGCCAGCAATTAACAAAGCAATGTGTATCCTGCACGAGTCATAAGTGAGCAGGCTTTAAAGTTAGCAGAGGCTAAGGCCGATCAGTGACACGGGCAAGTGCTCATAGGATGGGACAAAGTTTTGACTTCACCAATCGTGTTGCTTTAAGTTCATGGTCATTGTGTTCCAACAGCCTGTCTTCTGAAGATCAGTCCCTTGGCAGGCCCTTCACTATTAGTCTGAGCTATTTCCCACCAATATCAGGAACTCTGTTAGGATTCAACCCAGTTTAGGACGGAGACCACCATCACACAACCAGAGTGCTCCCTTGAAACAATGAACATCTATTACCTTTCCTGAAAGTCATCATGAAAATTTAAGGCTCTGAAAATGTCTGGGCACTTGACTAAAGGAACAGATCCAGCACACTATGGCCTCAGTGCTTTTCAAAGGGTCACAGGAGGGTTACCACAGCGGATACTGCACAAGCAGAGACGTGCTTCAAAGTTGGGTTTTACCTCCAGTCCATAGGACTGTTGCATTCTAAAGCACAATACATATAAATTTGTCCAAAAATTATTAAACATTTTTAATTAGCTGCCAGTGAATGTTCTCTTTAATGGTTGTGTGAAGTCGATTCCTCAAGAAGACACGAGCTGTTTAATTCTGTAGTTCCTGGAGGCACACTAGCACATCCCTACCCACTCACCCAGTACACCCAGTGCACTCCAGTTTGAGGAAAAGAGCACTTCACAGTGATTCTATTTGCTTAAACTAGTGCAATGCCTAATTTAAACAAATAGAATATATTAGTTACTTAATATATATCTGTCATTCTATACCTATAGAATATAATACGTACTCCACACATATCTGTTGGATGAATTAGGAGAATGGGTTGAAGCACTAGTTTTCAAATGCAAGAATATTCTCGAAAAATCTTTTAAGACACAGAATTACTCTGAAACCCACAAAGGCAAAAGGTCAAACACAATATATCATAAACACTGATAAGAAAGAACAATACAAATTGCATGTTGCTTAATTTTGTTAGAAAGGAAAGTTTGCCAGGATGTCACGTAGGGAGGATATTTCAGAGGGCGGAGAGCGGTTAAGGTTTTAAAAACCAATTCCATATACTGGACACTGAGTTTTCAATGGCCCATTGTGTTTTCCTTGGTACATTTTTAGTGTTAATGATCTGAATCTTACAGAGAAAAAGAAAGAATTGTAAGGCACCGCTATGTGGCCACATAACCACACATGGTGCGGGAACAACTAAGAGCCAGGAAACGTGCCTCATTTGTTGTGTTCCTTTCTCCTGCTTCTAATACTGATTTTCATACACATGAGGCGCTCGATAAATATTTAGCAAATATTTAGCAACTGCAACGTCTAAGTGTCGAGTCACATTAAATAAGTTCTTAACTTAATCCTCCCCTCTCTCCCTTGCCTCCCCCACCACCACCAAAGAGACTCACCCTAAAGGAGCATGCTTTGGTTTGAATAACAAAAGAAAAATAAAAAATAAATGTCCCTAATGGTACTAGATGAGAGAGTATTGAAAGATCCGGTTCTTGGCTCATTGCAATCACATGACCCATATCTGTTTTCCTATGATAAAATGGGGCTCATATACCCAGCCCTCTATTCAGAGTTGTTGCATGAACAAATCAGCATGTATTTACATGGTAACTGGTACAAGAAAGGTATGGGGAAGAAGACAATTGTATATTTACCTTTCTAATCTCTACTACCAACAGCATCAACTTCTTAATATGCAATGAGCTGATTTAAGTACTTTACTCTAAGGTATACAATCCCTTATCTGAAAACTTGGGTGCCAGATGTGTTTACAAATTCAGAAATACCCAGGCTTTTGGGACAGCCATAGCCTGCATATTCTATATTATGGAATTCTCCAGTAGGGTCTAAGGCACCACCCCATGAACATACAGCTAAGGGCACCTGGATAGCTCAGTCAGTTGAGCGTCCGACTTCGGCTCAGCTCATGATCTCACGGTTCACGGGTTCGAGCCCCACATCAGGCTCTGTGTGGACAGACCGGAGTCTGGAACCTGCTTCAGATGTTGTGTCTCTCTCTTTATCTGCCCCTCTCCTACTCATGCTCTGTTTGTCTCTCAAAAATAAATAAACATAAAAAAATACAACTAATTCTGCAGCCAAGACAAATAAAGATTCACATTAAGTAGAACAAAGACTGTAAACACCATCGTATCAGTCCAGGTCAGACTCTCCTACCACCTGCGCGTGGTACTCACCAAACAAAACTTTTTATCAGTTTTCAACTTTTGAAATTTATCTGTTGCAAACAAGCTGTAGACTTAGGTAAGTCATTTAATCCTTGCAAGTGCCCTCGGAGGTAAGTTTTGTTACCCTTCTCTGACACATGAGAAATACAAGGGTAACCAACCTGCCCAGTGTCCCACAGCAACCAAGTCTCCCAGCAAAACTGGAACAGAAGACAGTCTTGCCCCCAAGCTTGTGCTCATAATAACTGTACTCTAGGACCTCTCAGAAACTGCTGGAGAACGCCTGACAGGCATGGGAAAAGTAAAACAGTATTAAATGATTTAAGTATCCAACACAATAATAAGGGAAACATCACAAAGCGCCATCTATGTGTTATCCCACGACTATTTATAGAGGGTGTACCACAGGCCAGGTGCTTAGGGTACAACGATGAGCAAAGCCAGGCCAGGTCCAGGTCGCCTTCATGAAGTCAGACTCTGGTGGGGAGAGAGCCAGGCATCAGCAAAACAGAATTATGTCACACGTGGCAAGTATGTGGTTACCGTTCACGTCTAGAGTTGGAGATGAGGTCAGCGGGTTTGGTGTAAAGTAGGACACGGGTTCTGAACTGTTGCTTGACACGTGTTGGGATGGGCGATGACACAGAAGAAGAAAGGAGATGGCTTCTCCAATAGATGGTGGCATGCATCCATTCAACAAGCGCTTACTGTGTGCCTACTCTATGCCAAGTGCAAAGCTAAGCAGAAAAGTTCCAAACTGGAGAAGATCATTTGAAACGTGCAGAGGATTTGTGTAAGAGAATCATAAGGGCATGTCAGACAGCACACCTGGCCACACCACCCAGAAGCCCTGAGTGCTAGGTTAAAGAGTAGGAAGCAGATTCTGCAGGAGGCGGTCAAGACTGTTTTGCAGGTTATTGCCCCACTGTTAAGATTTACCCCCGTGGAATGTCGGTGACCATCTGATTTCTTATTTGGAGCCAACCAGACCTCAAAGCTGGGCTGCTTTTGAGCAAGAGCTCAGGGCACAAAATAAATACCAAATCTAAATTAATGTTTTTTGAGAGAGAGAAGGAGAGAGAAATCTACATCAGTTTAAGCATCAATAAAGTAACCCTCATCTCTTAAAGAATGGCAATTTAAGTACTCTGAAGAGGGGCACCCAGCCAACTCAGTCAGTACAGCATGAGCACACTCTTGATCTCGGGGGTCGTGAACTGGAGCCCCATGCTGGATGTAGAGATCACTTAAATAAATAAATAAAAACTTTAAAAAAAATCTTAAAAAAAAAAAAAAGGAAAACTCTGGAGAAGGCAACAGGTAAAGAAAAATGGCAAACTCCTCTTAAAATCTCAAATGTCATTTCTAAAACCGAAGTAGTCTTTCCTGTTCACATGAGACCTCCAACCTTCCAGAGGAAACATATTGCCAGGAGAAAATAAAACCTCGTTCTTTGGAAAACAAATTCTTAGGGTGAACAGTGATCCAATTTTTAATAAAGCGGGTGATAGCTTACCTCGGGGCACCGGTGACAATATGACAGTGCAAAGTAAACTGTTTTTCCACACATTCACCTCCCAGTCCCCTACCCCCTTATCTATACTGAGGGGAAGAAACGAATTCCGAATTCCGTGTTGATGTAGCATGCATATCACACAAGGCGTTTCATTCTCGGGTCTTAACGTCAACAACTGAGTGGCTAGACAGCGTCGGCAAATCACATTTTTATTTATTTCCACTGAGTAATTTTTTCCCCAGCCAATGACCTCCCACAGGAAAGTAGTTAATCAACACTATTCAATGGCTTCCCCTTCTGAGAATCAACCCAAATTCTTTCGCAGAATTTCCAGGCCTGGTGTTACTATTCAACTCCCTTTAGGCTCTGGAGCACCTTTAACACCTCCTCCCCACCCATGTCATTGAGTCCAGCCGCCCTGCCTTGCTTTCTGCTCCTCAAACACCCAGAAGTCTGTCTTCCTGCCTCCGGGCCTTGGCTTACTCTGGTCTCTGCTCCTCACAAGGTAGGTTTATTCTCTCTTCTTTCAGGTCTCTGTTCAAAGGTCACCTTTGCTGCTAAGAGACCTTCCCTGACCACGCTTGCCAAATAAGCCCTTCCCAGTTCTCCGTCTCACATTTCATTACTTATTTCCTTCATTGGTCTTCCTTCAATCTGTAAGGATCGTCTTCGTTTGTTTACTTATATATTGTCCATATCCTTTGGTGGACTATAGCCTCTGTGAGACTCCACAAGGTCAAGGACCATGCCTTGTAATAATATAGGCCCTCAGGGCGCCTGGATGGCTCTGTCAGTTAAGCGTCTGATGTTGGATTGGGTCACGATCTCACAGTTCCGGGGGTTCAAGCCCCACATTGGGCTGTGCACTAACAGCTCAGAGCCCGGAGCCTGCTTTGGATTCTTTGTCTCCCTCTCTCTCCTTGCCCCTCCCCAGGTCCAGCTCTGTCTCTGTCTCTCTCTCTCTCTTTCTCAAAAATAAATAAATACACATTTAAAAAATAATACTAATACAGGCCTCATGCCCAGTAGAGGGCTTTGGCATATGAAAGGTGCTCAACAAATTCTGGAAAACAAATTACTAAATGAATGAACAATATATTTTAAACCCGAATGATATGAGTGCCAGTAACTTGAAAAAAAAAGCCTCCCCCTCCCTTCCAATTTTGAGATGTTTTCTCCAGGGCTGTTCATTTTTCCATAATCTTTCTACATTTTCTGAAATCTGATGATGCGTGGCAAATCACTGCGTTATCTCACAGCAGCAAAAACAGATCTGTTCCAAGCAACGGAGTTAAGAAAAAATACTTTGAGGAGGTTGCAGGAGTTTATTAAACATCAAAATCAAACAACGTGAAAATTGGTTAGTCTCATTTCACTACTGCAAGTCCAGTTACGTGAGGAAAAGAGATGCAAACTGTAAAGAAAATGAAAAATTCAACAGCAAACTGCAGTTCTGCTTAGTAACATCAGTACCATCCAGTCTGAGAACCTCTGGGTACCGGTGGGCTTATCAAAATACATTGCAAAAGGATTCAGAGCAAAACGCTTAAGATGAACTCATGTCCAACTTTATTTTTTTTTCTGGCAAACATAAGTAGTTTACGTGGGTGGCAATCTTAGCTTAGATTCAATATTAATAATCACAAGAAGAAACAAATAACTTAATGATATAAACTGTTTTCCTTGAAACAGTTTGCAAATTAATATGTCTTTCCAGACTGGGTTGCCAAGAAAATTACAGATTTGGAAGGTTGGCCCAATTTTTTCTCTAGTATATTTTTTTTTTTTTGATAAATCTGAAGCAAAGTCAGGAATTTACGAAACTACAAATCAGCTGCAATGCATCTAGGTAAATTGATCATCAATGGCCTTTACTGTTCTTCTAGAAACTGCTTTCCTCAACATCAACTTTAAACTCTATATAGTCACACCATGCTTTTCATAGTGTGCTTCTAAATGTGCAGATTTTAAAACCAGGAGAAGCCGAGGCTCTTTGATATCCATTTTCTAAATACATCATTTGATGTTGCAGCAGAAACTACATTCATGGTCTCGCTGGCAAAACCAGTGCTGCCAGGGCGGTGACATGTAGTCCTTACCTTCTTTACCAAGTTAGTTTCTTCTGAGATCCCCGCCCGCTAATGCCCGTTATGTCAAGGGCACAGCTGATCACACATCATGCAGACAATTCCATGATTCTAAGGATAAAGGTATTCATAACCACTTGGAATCGAAGGAGCTAACGTTTGTAAATGTAAAATGATGTCATAACTGCTAGCTTTATTTACTTTTCTGTTCTCACATGTAAGCACTAGATACAGCCCATTTCCAAAACACACAACCGCAAACGTCAGCATGTGCTAATTCACTGTTTCTGCCTCTACTCCCAGCTTCTCCATTCAGTTTTCTTCACACAGTAGTTCCAGCCTGCAAGTGAGTAGATGAGCGTCAGTATGGGAGCGGCTGGGGCCACTGCATGGGGAGAAGGCGACAGCGCAGAGAAAATACGTGGTACTCGTGTGACATCAACTTAAGCAAACTAATCTGCAGTCTGCAGGAAAGGAGTCTCTTTCTTAACTACCTGGTTTGCAAAGGCTGCTTCTTGATAGTTTACACAGATAGGAGATGTACAGAGAGAAACTCTGGCTTCTTTAAAAAAAAAAAAATCTAAAGGCAGGTGCCCTCCCAACAGAGGCCGTTTTCAACCCCAGATTCCCTCAGTTCCCATTCAATGTGCTTGGTAAACAGCCTACACTAACTTGAGGGACTATCCCAAACCAGTAGAATCCTCTCTGAGTGCAATAAAAGATGAACACCCCTGTTTGCAGATGGAGAAATGGAAGCAGGCATCCAAAGTCCCACCCACTGTCTCCTTTCTCTCTCTCAGGCCTGCTCAGCAGTGGAGGAAGAATCGGATTTAGGGCCATGTGCTAGGATCGCAGACAAACATACACGCAGACACACATAACATACGTTTTAACCGGCTGTGGTTCTTGGACTAAGCTACTGAAACCTAGAAGGAAACTTCTGAGTTCCTTAGCTACTATATATCAGAGGATCGTTCCCATCAATTTCGGTCAGCCGTAGGCTAGACAGTCAGCTTCCAAGACGATCATTAGGCAACTGTGATTAAACCAAAGAAGCCAAGACATCCAGAGATGAAGACGGTCGGAGCAGAGTTAAAAGCTTCGAGGAAGAGGAGTGTGCTCTTGATTCGGGAGCCAGCGGTGAAGCCTCCCAAGTTAGAAGATTCTGAGGCAGGGATGAGGGGTTGCGAGGCACAAAGCAAAAACTGTTAGAGGGCAAGAGACAGTGGGACGGAGGCGGGCAGGGGACCCCAGACCTTCAGGGCAGCGACAGGGCAGCCCGAACGAGATCTTGAAGGGATAACAAAGAAGCAAAGGAAAACTGGGTTCTGGGGGTCCTGGAAGAGCCCAGGCTTTCTGGCGAAGCCAGCGAGTCAGGGAGGTAGGGATGAGAAGGTCCAGGGATGAGCGCGCACCCGCACGCGAGAGGAAAAGAAGTGGGGGGGGGGGGGCGGCGGTGCGTGCCAAGAGCCCTGCTGGTCCCCTGTCCCTATGCCCCTAGTGCAGATCGCAACTCGCTACCGCGAACCGCCTCGCCGCGCCAGGTCCCGGAGGCGGGGAGGCGGCTGATGGAGCCCCTGCGACTTCAGGACCCTGCCTCACCTTGTTTGCCGAGTCCCCGCGTCCCGCCGCCGGCAGCCCTTTGCTGCGCTCCGAGGGGCAGAGAGCGAGTCGCGCGGCGCAGCCGGGGCTCCGTCCCGCTGCGAGACACCAGCCCCCGACCTCCGCACCCCCAGCTCGCCCTGGTCACTTCGCCGTCGCGCAGGCGGAGAGCGCGGACCCTAACCCGAACGCCGCTCCACTTATTTTCGAAAGTCCCCGTTCCAGGCGTCCCCGGAATGGGAGCTGAGCTGCTGCGGCCGCAGCGGCAGAGCCTCCGCCTGACCTCACCGGGGGGGTGCGGGGGGGGTGGGGAGGGAGGGGGCGGGAGCCCGGTTAAGGAGGGGAGGGGG